>NW_028161022.1:0-7500 GCF_964263955.1 Coregonus lavaretus | reverse complement strand
ATTTTAAGCGGATGTGGGTGGCTCTTAAAAGAGCCTTTGGGTTCGAGTCGGGGTGTTGAGGTTCCGAAGAGAGTGGGTTTAACCGCCGAAACCGTACAGGGTGCGTCCCTGACGTTTCAGAGCGTAGACCACGTCCATGGCGGTAACGGTCTTCCTCTTGGCGTGCTCGGTGTAGGTGACTGCGTCACGGATCACGTTCTCCAGGAACACCTTCAGGACACCGCGGGTCTCCTCGTAGATCAGACCGGAAATACGCTTCACGCCGCCGCGGCGAGCCAGACGGCGGATAGCGGGTTTGGTGATTCCCTAACTTTGCGGTGACGCTTGGCGCCTCCTTTTCCGAGTCCCTTGCCGCCTTTGCCTCTTCCGGACATGGTGTGTTCGCTAGTTGAGTTCAAGTGAATGAATGATTTCAGCGCCGGTGCGCGGTGCGCTATTATCTGCGTTTGGTCGACCTGATTGAGGCCGGCGGCACAGAAAGCGCGCCTCTGTTATATGTTCGGAGGCGTTGCAAAGGGGAGGGCGCTCGTTCTAGGGGACTAGGGAGGAGCGATTTCAAAGATGACGTGAAAGCAACTAACGTGCGCGGGAAACATACTCAAATACTGATATAGGCTATGTGGAACACAAGGCCAAACTGTGACAACTGGGAGATCAGCTAGTACACTGTGTCCCTCTCCTCATATTGTTGTTGTTGTTGTTGTTGTTGTTGTTGTTGTTGCACCTGATTCTACTCATTGAGGACTTGGTAATTTAGGTGACAGGTTGTTCAATCAGCTGTGGCTGTCCAGGCCTACAAGAAAAATGGGTCCTGTTGGGGGTAGCCTACTCTACCGCTGGAGTTGGGAAACACTGAAATGGAAGGGGGACACGCAGTGAGCAAAACTCCTAACCACATAAAAACACAGACACTTGAGATCATTAAGAGCTATAAGGAGTCCATCAACTACCTGGTCAGTCAAGTCATATAGGGGGGGATTTCATGGCCACCTGCTGGAGCAGAAGTCATGTTTGCCAACACTGGCCTTAAAATCATTAAATTTAGGAGCTATAAGGAGTCCATCAACTAACTGGTCAGTCAAGTCATATAGGGAGGGATGTCATGGCCACCTGCTGGAGCACAAGTAATGTTTGCCAACACTGGCCTTAAAATCATTAGGAGCTATAAGGAATAAATCAACTCATCATTCAAGTCATATAGGGAGGGATCTTAGCACCACCTGCTGGATCAGAAGTACCCTTCACCGTAGGCACAAGAGAGCCATCATCTCTCAACCGGTGCAATTTCCATAAGTATGTGGTAATAAAACAAACAACGACAGCTCCTCATATAGGCAGTGGTTTCACACATTTTTCTCCAAGATGTTCAAACGTTCATAGATGACCAGCAGGGTCAAATAATAAGCACAGTGGTTGTAGAGGTTGCAACAGGTCAGTCAGGTAGCTTAGTGGTTAAGAGCATTGTGCCAGTAACCGAAAGGTCGCTGGTTCTAATCCCCGAGCCGACTAGGTGAAAAATCTGTCGATGTGCCCTTGAGCAAGGCACTTAACCCTATTTGCTCCTGTAAGTCGCTCTGGATAAGAGCGTCTGCTAAATGACCAATTATTTATTTATATTTATTTATTACATCAGGAGTAAATGTCACTTGTTGTTAGTGTTGTAGTTCCTATTTCTACGGTGTTGCCTACCTGCAGCAATCATGATTTACCTGCAGTGTTGATTGCAATTACGTAATTTGTCAACTCATAATAACAGATGTTTTGCAAACCGTTGATGTTTAAATAAATGGATTCCCGGTGTCCGGATACCTTTTCTCTTAAGGGATGTGATTGAGTGAATCCAAAGTAAGTTGGTCTAAATACATAATAGGATGAATCATTCAGGTAAAATAACACAATGTCTATTTGAGTCGAATCAACGTAATATAATCCTTTTTACGTCTCTATCATCTTTACTCAATGTATTGGACCACATCAACTCAACTTACTCAAGCTTATCTACTCATAAAAACAAGCAAAAAGATCTACTCAACAATATGACGTGTGCTTTTGTTGACTGTAATAGCTTGAGTACATTCCACAAAGTCATTTTTTACAGTGTATCTAAAGACACGTTTGTTGTGGTGATGCACTTTTTCTTTGACGTTGAACTTGCATTGAACAGACAAATCCATTTCGTTACAACCCTTTTGTAGTATGACTTAGGAATATTTGTTGATGATCCTAATGTCTATGCGTGAATAGTGATTGGTTGTTGGTGAAATATTGCTGAGAACCCATCATTTCCTGGCCTTTTTTCACTATTGAGCTATTTTGAAACATTTGTTTTGCTATTGGATTCATAATGGTGACCTGGGACAAGTAATTAGTGAAACCAGAGTTCAGCAGTTGCCATTAAAGCGATCGAACCAAGTCATCCTAATAGGCTAGTATTAGCCTAAAGCAGGGTTTCCCAAACTCGGGCCACATTTTGGGAGTTTTTGCCCTAGCACTACACAGCTGATTCAAATAATCAACTCATCATCATCAAGCTGGGAGTATTAGAATCAGTTGTGGAGTGCTAGGGCAAAACGCAAAACGCGCACCCCTTGTGGACCCCAGGACCGCGTTTGGGAAACGCTGGCCTAAAGAGCAAATGCTGAAAGGGACTCACCATGAGGTGCAGTACCCACATTTAACCACAAGATGGCCTCCGTGCTCCATTGTAAAGTTTGGGCCTCTGCATGAGTCTCTCAGCAGCACTGCAACATGGGACTTTCAAAGTAAGTTGGCATGCAATGTTTTTTCTGGACTGCATGCAAGGCTATTATTACACACAACTAATAGTGTCAATTATTCATCTGAACACAATTCTTGTTACTATTCGGCCTATATTATCACTCGTTTCTTTTTCCCCTCCTTTGTAAAGCATTTTACTGTGTTACTATATAGTTCAAAGGAAGTGGATGATGCCAGATGGTTGTGTATATACACACACACAAACATTGAAGCTAGACTTCAGGCAACTAAAAAGGTGCAATACGTAGCTTTTAGACGTGTTAGTGAACAACATACATGGTGGCTAATGTAGAGGTGCGTGTATACATGGAACAATTGTGCCTTTTTGATGGAAATATGGAGGTGGCTCTTAAAAGAGCCTTTGGGGGATATTCGAGTTCAGGTCATCGTCATCCTCATTTATGCGCGCTCTCCGCGAATACGGCGGGCCAGCTGGATGTCCTTGGGCATGATGGTCACCCGCTTGGCGTGGATGGCGCACAGGTTGGTGTCCTCGAACAGGCCGACCAGGTAAGCCTCGCTAGCCTCCTGTAGGGCCATCACGGCGGAGCTCTGGAAGCGCAGGTCGGTCTTGAAGTCCTGGGCGATTTCTCGCACCAGGCGCTGGAAGGGCAGCTTGCGGATGAGTAGCTCAGTGGACTTCTGGTAACGACGGATCTCTCTCAGAGCCACGGTGCCGGGCCTGTAACGGTGAGGCTTCTTCACACCGCCGGTGGCCGGGGCACTCTTGCGAGCAGCCTTAGTGGCGAGCTGCTTCCTGGGGGCTTTGCCACCGGTGGATTTGCGAGCGGTTTGCTTGGTTCTGGCCATGGCGCTGCTCTGACAGTCGGGAGTATAGCCTCGAAATGCCTATGTGAAGTTTATAAAGCCGGCAGTGGCGCCTGCTGATTGGACACCATCTCCCCACCACCCCGATTGGCCCGTTTCGCAGGCCTCCTCCGTTGGCCATTGGACGGGAGGCCCGGCCTCTCCAAAACTCAAACTCCCGGTGCGCGCGCAATAGGACGCCGCCGGCCCTTTACGCGCAATAATAGTCGCCAAAGTCAAGAGTGACAGCTTATAGGCACGTATCATCTAATGCTAGCCTGCTATGGCAAATGAGGCCAAGTAGGTGTTGTTGTTCATGCAAGGCCTCATGTGGGCACAGAATGTCGAAATAGTTGTGTATACACCCACTCAATGTATTGCGGTCATAGAAAGGTACTTTGCGCTTTTGGAGAGCTAGGTGGTTGGCTCTTAAAAGAGCCTTTGGGGGTTGAGTAGTCAAGTTGAAGTCGCAGTAGCGAATTTACTTGGCTTTGACTGCCTTCTCGGTCTTCTTGGGGAGTAGGACTGCCTGGATGTTGGGCAGCACACCACCCTGAGCGATGGTCACACCGCCGAGCAGTTTGTTCAGCTCCTCGTCGTTACGGACGGCCAGTTGCAGGTGACGGGGGATGATACGAGTCTTCTTGTTGTCACGGGCAGCGTTGCCGGCCAACTCCAGGATCTCAGCAGTCAGGTACTCGAGTACGGCGGCCAGGTAGACTGGTGCGCCAGCGCCCACACGCTCGGCGTAGTTGCCTTTGCGCAGCAGCCTGTGCACACGGCCCACGGGGAACTGGAGGCCAGCACGGGATGAACGGGTCTTTGCCTTCGCCCTGGCCTTGCCTCCGGTTTTGCCTCTTCCGCTCATATTGGTAGCTTGAGAAAGTCACAGAAAGTCTGAATGAGCCGCTCGCCACTTCGAGAGCCGTACATATACCTCGCCACAAGAGGCAACGATTGGCCACCGGGCCGGTGTGGCCTTATCCAATTGGAGCGAGGGACAGACAGATGGACAGACAGACAGCCCTAAGCCGGTTCCCACCCACAGGCAGCGAGTGAGAGGCTACTTTGTTTCCCTCCGACTTTGTTACTTTGTGTCATTTCGCGTGAGCGCCAAAATGTCCGAAATGACATCCACACATTATTTCTCTCCAAATGGGAAACAAACAGCTGGTGAGGGTGCACTCTTGAGTTTGAAATCGAAGCCACTATAGTATTGTTATTGTTATTACATGGCACTTGTAACACATCACAGCAGCCTGCCTCTGAACGGGAATAGCCCAGTGGCTCATATATAAAAATGGCTGTTGAGGGTGCACTCGTGAGTTTCAATTCGAAGCCACTATAGTATTGTTATTGTTATTACATGGCACTTGTAACACATCACAGCAGCCTGCCTCTGAACGGGAATAGCCCAGTGGCTCATATATAAAAATGGCTGGTGAGGGTGCACTCGTGAGGTCGAATTTCTGAGCCATTTTGGCCCTCTATTATATGCCTCTCCCTTCGCACACACCCAGAGTGGGACAATGTTGTGTGCGTAAAAGTAGCCTAGTGTGCGTAATTTCTTTTCCACGACAGGTAGTACATGGAAATCAATGCGCTTTCTATGGAAAGAGGTGGGTGGCTCTTAAAAGAGCCTTTTGTGGTACAACATGTATCGAGTAGAACACTGTTTGTAATAGGTTTACTTCTTCTTGGGGGCTGCCTTCTTGGCCTTGGCTGCCTTGGGCTTGGCGGCTTTGGGCTTGGCTGCCTTTGTAGCCTTCTTGGGGCTCTTGGCTGCCTTCTTGGCCGCTGCGGCGGGCTTCTTCACCTTCTTGGGGCTCTTGGCGGCCTTTTTGGGTGTAGCGGGCTTCTTGGCCTTCTTGGGGGACTTCTTTGCGGCGACGGCCTTCTTGGCTGCTACCTTCTTGGGCTTCTTCGCCGCGGCGGGCTTCTTGGCGGCCACCTTCTTTACTTTGGGGACTGCGGCTTTCTTGGCGGGCTTCTTCGCCTCGACGGCTTTCTTGTTGAGCTTGAAGGAGCCGGATGCACCGGTGCCCTTGGTCTGGACCAGGGTACCCTTGGTGACGAGGCTCTTGACTGCGATCTTGACGCGGGAGTTGTTCTTCTCCACGTCGTAGCCGCCTGCCGCCAGCGTCTTCTTGAGTGCGGCCAGGGACACGCCGCTCCTCTCCTTGGAAGCGGTCACAGCCTTGACGATGAGCTCGCCTACGCTGGGTCCCGCTTTCTTGGCCTTGGCTGCTGCCTTCTTCTTGGGTGCCTTTGCCGGCGCGGCGGCGGCGGGTGCTGGTGCGACTTCTGCCATGTCTGTCTGTCGTTTGGTCCGGTACACACACACACACACGGTCTGCGAGGAGTAGTTTGCTGTAGACGCTGTTCTGCGCTATTGAAGCTCCACACCGAGCAGGGGGCTGGCCTTAAACGCGACATGAGAACCATGTAGACTCAAGCCAACCAGCTCGGCTTCTCTGGGCTGGCCAAATGCTCTTTCACTTGTGTTTTCTGTTCGCCTATATCGGCCCAAAAGTCACCGACGGAGCCGTGTTTTTGCTCCAAAAGCGAACGGCCCAGCGAGCAGACTTGTCTCCGTTCAGAATAAAGTCATGTGGGCCGCGGAAGGGCCGTGCATTTTGTTGCGACTCGCTCAAAATCTCAACGTTGGACTGTCGGGTGGAGCGGTGCGCACTGGTTTTCCTGTGCTATTTGTCTCCTAAATGGGCTAAAAGTGCATCCGATTGCCAGCAGCACTTGTTGTGTAGTGAGCCGAGATGTCTGGCAAGGGAATCAAATGGTTTGGGGTCCCCTGTTGTGGTCCAGGGTGTTTTAAAGAAGTGCTCTTTTGGGGACCTTAAAACACATACACCTGTGAGGCCTGGCTGAGACGAGAGTTGTACTTCAAGTTTCAAGTTGTATTCGTCGTATGTACAGGATCCACATGGTATAAACTGTCCTACGACATGCTTACTTGCACTGTGTGTGTATTAGTACTTTTTGTGCACTGGCAGTGTGTGTGTTGTTGTTGTATTTGTAGGCTACTATTTCTACACAGTGAGATTGTGTGTTGTCTTCCCCTCCCTTCTGGTAGGTAGGTAGGTAGGTAGGTAGGTAGGTAGGTAGGTAGGTTGGCTGTCTCTACTAATATATTGTTCACCTGCTTGACTCCGCAGCGTGACTCGGCTCGGTCTTTGTGTCTGTGGGTCTTGGTGTCTGGCTGGCGCTATGGAGGCTGGCGCCCCATGGGCTATGGCGCGTTGATATAGGCCTCGATAGAGGGAGTCTCTCACTCTCTCTCTCTCTCTCTCTCTCTCACTCACTCACTCACACTCTCTCACTCACTCACTCACTCACTCAGTCTCTCTCTCTCTCTCTCTCTCTCTCTCTCTCTCCCCAAGTGGGACAAGGGCTGCATATGTGGTTGGACTGGGAGAAGAGTCCCAGCAGGTGCATGCGGGTCAGAAGGCTGATTGCGGCCTCTTTTCTTTTCCCTGTTGTATAGTCTCTCTCTCTCAGTCTCAGAGTCTCTCTCTCTCTCTCTCTCTCTCTCTCACTCACTCACTCACTCACACTCTCTCTCTCTCTCTCTCTCTCTCTCTCTCTCACTCACTCACACTCTCTCTCTCACTCACTCACACTCTCTCTCTCTCTCACTCACTCACTCACACTCTCTCTCTCACTCACTCACACTCTCTCTCTCTCTCACTCACTCACTCACACTCTCTCACTCACTCACTCACACTCTCTCTCTCTCTCTCTCTCTCTCTCTCACTCACTCACACTCTCTCTCTCACTCACTCACTCACACTCTCTCTCTCTCTCTCACTCACTCACTCACACTCTCTCTCTCACTCACTCACACTCTCTCTCTCTCTCTCTCTCTCTCTCTCTCTCTCTCTCACTCACTCACACTCT
>NW_028161023.1:60000-64955 GCF_964263955.1 Coregonus lavaretus | reverse complement strand
CTTAGGTTTTTCAACCACTCCACAAATTTCTTGTTAACAAACTATAGTTTTGGCAAGTCGGTTAGGACATCTACTTTGTGCGTGACACAAGTAATTTTACCAACAATTGTTTACAGACAGATTATTTAACATATAATTCACTGTATCACAATTCCAGTGGGTCAGAAGTTTACATACACTAAGTTGACTGTGCCTTTAAACAGCTTGGAAAATTCCAGAAAATGATGTCATGGCTTTAGAAGTTTCTGATAGGCTAATTGACATAATTTGAGTTAATTGGAGGTGTACCTGTGGATGTATTTCAAGGCCTACCTTCAAACTCAGTGCCTCTTTGTTTGACATCATGGGAAAATCAAAAGAAATCAGCCAAGACCTCAGAAAAAAAAATTGTAGACCTCCACAAGTCTGTTTCATCCTTGGGAGCAATTTTCAAATGCCTGATGGTACCACGTTCATCTGTACAAACAATAGTACGCAAGTATAAACACCATGGGACCACGCAGCCGTCAGGAAGGAGACGCGTTCTGTCTCCTAGAGATGAACGTACTTTGGTGCGAAAAGTGCAAATCAATCCCAGAACAACAGCAAAGGACCTTGTGAAGATGCTGGAGGAAACACGTACAAAAGTATCTATATCCACAGTAAAACAAGTCCTATATCGTCACCAATCAGTGTGGATAAGGCAGGCGTGATGGACAGACAAGTGTAGCCCATAGCGCAAGATGTGACTGAAGTTTTACTGGTGGGGAGAGAGAGGGTTGAGGAGGAGGCTTGACGCGCAAGGCATCCTGTTATGACGTGCATTATCTGAATTAGGTTCACAGAATTATACCTGGGAGTAGCGGCTTCTATGGAGGAACTTTGAATGTCCTTTTGACCTAGCTAGCTAACAAGATTGTGCGTGCAGAGCGGCACCAGAATTAAAAACACGTCTTACCTTTTTGTAGTTAATAAATCCAATGTGACAGGTAATTACTAGCCATAGTTTCCTTAACTAGCTTTGAAAAAGTTCATCCATTCTTTGGCTAATTAAAAATCTCTCTGCCCATCTTCTGAATCAAGCTTGTAACGTCAGTACAGGAGCCTATACTCCGGAGGGGGGAGGGGCTACAGTAGCCTATGCTTCGGAGGGGGGAGGGGCTACAGTAGCCTATACTCCTGAGGGGGGAGGGGCTACAGTAGCCTATGTTTCGGAGGGGGGAGGGGCTACAGTAGCCTATGCTTCGGAGGGGGGAGGGGCTACAGTAGCCTATGCTTCGGAGGGGGGAGGGGCTACAGTAGCCTATGCTTTGGAGGGGGGAGGGGCAGGTAGCCTAAACACGCACACACACTGGCAAAGATTTTCAGCTTGCAGGCAGACACTGGAATACATTTCTGAGTGTCAGTGAGGGCTTTGCATAGTCGCTTTGTGGGTTTTTTTGTGGGACAAAAAAACGTAAAATAATGTGACATGGAAAGAGCAGGTGTTCTTAATTGATAATATTTTATACCCCCTTTTTTCTCCCCAATTTCGTGATATCCAATTACGATCTTGTCTCATCGCTGGAACTCCCCAACGGGCTCGGGAGAGGTGAAGGTAGAGTCGTGCATCCTCCGAAACATGACCCGCCAAGCTGCGCTGCTTCTTAACACTTGCTCGCTTAAACCCGGAAGCCAGCCGCACCAATGTGTCAGAGGAAACACCGTTCAACTGACGACTGTGGTCAGCCTGCAGGCGCCCGGCCCGCCACAAGGTGGCACTAGAGCGCAATAAGCCAAGTAAAACCCCCTGGCCAAACCCTCCCCTAACCCGGACGACGCTGGGCCAAACCCTCCCCTAACCCGGACGACGCTGGGCCAAACCCTCCCCTAACCCGGACGACGCTGGGCCAAACCCTCCCCTAACCCGGACGACGCTGGGCCAAACCCTC
Source organism: Coregonus lavaretus (assembly GCF_964263955.1). Taxonomy (NCBI): domain Eukaryota; kingdom Metazoa; phylum Chordata; class Actinopteri; order Salmoniformes; family Salmonidae; genus Coregonus; species Coregonus lavaretus. The sequence goes on along the minus strand of NW_028161023.1, from coordinate 63,045 downwards.
CCCTAACCCGGACAACGCTGGGTCAAACCCTCCCCTAACCCGGACGACGCTGGGCCAAACCCTCCCCTAACCCGGACGACGCTGGGCCAAACCCTCCCCTAACCCGGACGACGCTGGGCCAGTTGTGCGCCGCCCTATGGGACTCCCGGTCATGGCCGGCTGTGACACAGCCTGCGATCAAACCCCAGACTGTAGTGATGCCACAACACTGCCATGCATTGCCTTAGAACGCTGCGCCCTATTCTTAATGTTTTGTACACTCAGTATATATAGGGAGTCGAAAATAACATGGCTATATACAGGGAGTCGAAAATAACATGGCTATATACAGGGAGTACCAGTACCGAGTCGATGTGCAGGGGTAAGAGGTCATTGAGGTAGCTATGTACTGTACATATAGGTAGGGGTCAAGTGATTAGGCAACAGGATAGATAATAGACAGTGAGTGTCAAAGTGTCTGTGTGTGTGTTTATGATTGGGGTATCAGTGTGAATGTGTGGGTAGAGTCCAGAGTGTGTGCATAGTCAGTGCAAGAGAGTTGGTGCAAAAAAGGGTCAATGCAGGTAGTCCGGGTAGCTATTTGATTAGCTATGTAGCAGTTTTGTTTAGAAGTCTTATGGCTTGGAGGTAGAAGCTGTTCAGAGTCCTATTGGTTCCAGACTTGGTACATTGGTACCGCTTGCCATGCGGTAGCAAAGAGAACAGTCTGTGGCTTGGGTGGCTGGAGTCTTTGACAATTCTTTGGGCCTTCCTCTGACACCGCCTTGTATAGAGGTCCTGAATGGCAGGGAGCGCGTCCCTAGTGATGTACTGGGCCATACGCACTACCCTCTGTAGCGCCTTATGGTTGGATGCCAAGCAGTTGCCATACGAAACGGTAATACAGGCAGTCAAGATGCTCTCGATGGTGCAGCTGTTAAACTTTTTGAGGATCTATGGACACATGCTAAATCTTTTCAGCCTCCTGAGGGTTTAAGAGGTGTTGTCGTGCCCTCTTCACGACTATGTTGGTGTGCTTGGACCATGATAGGTCCTTAGTGATGTGGACACAGAGGAACTGGAAGCTCTCGACCCGCTCCACTACAGGCCCACGATCAGCTCCTTTGTCTTACTGACGTTGATGGAGAGGTTGTTGTCCTGGCAACACACTGCCAGGTCTCTGACCTCCTCCCTATAGGCTGTCTCATCGTTGAGGGAGAGGTTGTTGTCCTGGCACCAGACTGCCAGGTCTCTGACCTCCTCCCTATAGGCTGTCTCATCGTTGATGGAGAGGTTGTTGTCCCGGCACCAGACTGCCAGGTCTCTGACCTCCTCCCTATAGGCTGTCTCATCGTTGAGGGAGAGGTTGTTGTCCTGGCACCAGACTGCCAGGTCTCTGACCTCCTCCCTATAGGCTGTCTCATCGTTGAGGGAGAGGTTGTTGTCCTGGCACCACACTGCCAGGTCTCTGACCTCCTCCCTATAGGCTGTCTCATCGTTGAGGGAGAGGTTGTTGTCCTGGCACCAGACTGCCAGGTCTCTGACCTCCTCCCTATAGGCTGTCTCATCGTCATCGGGCAAACTTAAGGAATGTGTCGGAGTCGTGTGCGGCCACGCAGTCGTGGGTGAACAGGGACTACTGGAGGGGACTAAGCACACACCCCTGAGGGGCCCCCGTGTTGAGGGTCAGCATGGCGGATGTGTTGTTGCCTACCCTTACCACCTGGGAGGGCCCGTCAGGAAGTCCAAGATCCAGTTGCAGAGGGAGGTGTTCAGTCATCAGGGACCTTAGCTTAGTGATGAGCTTTGAGGGCACTATGGTGTTGAACGCTGAGCCGTAGTCAATGAACAGCATTCTCACATAGTTTTTTTTTTTTGTCCAAGTGGGAAAGTGCAGTGTGGAGTGCAATAGAGATTGCATCTGTTGGGGCGGTATGCGATTTGGAGTGGGTCCAGGGTGTCAGGGATGATGGTGTTGACGTGAGCCCTGACCAGCCTTTTAAAGCATTTCATGGCTACAGATGTGAGTGATACTGGGAGATAGTCATTAAAACAGGTTACCTTGATGTTCTTGGGCACAGGGACTATGGTGGTCTGCTTGAAACATGTAGCTATTACAGACTGGGTCAGGGAGAGGTTGGAAATGTCAGTGAAGACACTTACCAGCTGGTCAGCGCATTGTTCTGAGTACGCATCCTGGTAATCCGTCTGCGGCCTTGTGAATGTTAACCTGTTTAAAGCATAGAAGGTATTTAGCTCATCTAGTAGGCTCGTGTCACTGGGCAGTTCGTGGCTGGGTGTCCCTTTGTAATTCGTGATAGGTTGCAAGCCCTGTCACATCCGACGAGTGTCAGAGCCGGTGTAGTAGGATTCGATCTCAGTCATGTATTGACTCTTTGCCTATTTGATGGTACGTCGGAGGGCGTAGCGGGATTTCTTATCAGTGTCCGGCTTAGAGTCCCGCTCCTTGAAAGCGGCGGCTCTAGCCTTTAGCTCAGTGAGGATGTTGCCTGTAATCCATGGCTTCTGGTTGGGATATGTACGTACGGTCACTGTGGGGACGACGTCATCGATCCACTTATTAATGAAGCCGGTGACTGATGTAATAAACTCCTCAATGACATCGGATGAATCCCAGAACATATTCCAGTCTGTGCTAGCAAAACAGCTTAGCATCCGCTTCATCTGACCACTTCTTTATTGAGCGTGTCACTGGTACTTCCTGTTTGAGTTTTTGCTTGTAAGCAGGAATCAGGAGGATAGAGTTATGGTCAGATTTGCCAAATGGAGGGTGAGGGAGAGCTTTGTACGCGTCTCTGTGTGTAGATCAAAACTATCTTGGTAGATAGTGTGGTCTACAGCTTATCATGAGGTAGTCTAACTCAGGGGAGCAGAACCTCGCGACTTCCTTAACATTAGAGATCACGCACCAGCTGTTGTTAACAAAGAGACACACTCCTCCTTCCTTAACCTTACCTGAAGGTCTTGACGATGCATAGAAAAACCAGCTAGATTTATTTTAACAATGTCCTCGTTCAGCCACAACTCCGTGAACGATAGGATATT
>NW_028161023.1:30000-55000 GCF_964263955.1 Coregonus lavaretus | reverse complement strand
GATCACTGCACCTGTACACAGCCCATCTGAAATTAGCCCACCCAACTACCTCATCCCCATATTGTTATTTATTTTGCTCATTTGCACCCCAGTATCTCTATTTGCACATCATCTCTTGCACATCTAGCATTCCAGTGTTAATACTAATTGTAATTATTTTGCATTATGGCCTATTTATTGCCTTACCTCCATAACTTGCTACATTTGCACACACTGTATATATTTTTTCTGTTGTATTTTTGACTTTATGTTTTGTTTTACCCCATATGTAACTCTGTGTTGTTGTTTTTATCGCACTGCTTTGCTTTATCTTGGCCAGGTCGCAGTTGTAAATGAGTACTTGTTCTCAACTGGCTTACCTGGTTAAATAAAGGTAAAAAAAAAAAAAAATTTAAACAAAAAATATATATTGTGCACTCCTATTGACCAGAGCACTATGGGTCCTGGTCTAAAGTAGTGCACTATAAAGGGAATAGGGTGGTATTTGGGATACAGCCCCTGTCTGCCCTCCACTTTCTGACAGGGTTAACCTGGTTAGCTAGCCAAGCCGTTTAAACCTACCCTCTCTCTGTCCTGATTTAACATGATAAACCTACCCTCTCTCGGTCACTGATTTAACATGATAAACCTACCCTCTCTCTGTCCTGGTTTAACATGATAAACCTACCCTCTCTCGGTCACTGATTTAACATGATAAACCTACCCTCTCTCTGTCCTGGTTTAACATGATAAACCTACCCTCTCTCTGTCCTGGTTTAACATGATAAACCTACCCTCTCTCTGTCCTGATTTAACATGATAAACCTACCCTCTCTCTGTCCTGGTTTAACATGATAAACCTACCCTCTCTCTGTCCTGGTTTAACATGATAAACCTACCCTCTCTCTGTCCTGGTTTAACATGATAAACCTACCCTCTCTCTGTCCTGGTTTAACATGATAAACCTACCCTCTCTCTGTCCTGGTTTAACATGATAAACCTACCCTCTCTCTGTCCTGGTTTAACATGATAAACCTACCCTCTCTCTGTCCTGGTTTAACATGATAAACCTACCCTCTCTCTGTCCTGATTTAACATGATAAACCTACCCTCTCTCTGTCCTGGTTTAACATGATAAACCTACCCTCTCTCTGTCCTGGTTTAACATGATAAACCTACCCTCTCTCTGTCCTGGTTTAACATGATAAACCTACCCTCTCTCTGTCCTGGTTTAACATGATAAACCTACCCTCTCTCTGTCCTGATTTAACATGATTTAATATTTCACCCATCCCCCTCTACTATTTAGTGTGTGTGTGTGTGTGTGTGTGATTTAACATGACTTACCATTTTCACCGGAAGGTGAGTCTGAAACCACGTCCCACTCCCCTCTCATAACTGCCGTTTGCAACCCCTAATTTTGACACCTAACGCTGACCCCACCCCGATTGACTTCACTCCAATTGACACAGCTGATTTGCCTCAATGGAGCTGTGGTGTAAATAGTTTTTCAGCTGAAATAGAAAATGTGAAAAAAATGTATTCACTTTCCACTGTTGGACAATGACAAGATATGCGGGAACATTATACCATTTATACATACAGTATTTTAATATGCGTCTCAAAGTAGGAGTGCTGATCTAATATTAGGTCCCCCCCCCCGTCTTATTTGTTTTTAAAGGAGGCCAACGTCTACATAACTCAGAACCATTAGATATTCACTACCTGACTGGTGTTGTTTTTAAAGGCCAACGTCTACATAACTCAGAACCATTAGATATTCACTACCTGGCTGGTGTTGTTTTTAAAGGAGGCCAAAGTCTACATACTGTAGCTCAGAACCATTCCCGTTCCCATAGCAATAAGAGAGCATGGTTGTCATGGGGCTTGTTCCATTTCAACCCCAATGATGACCAGACTACTGGGGTTTGGAATGCTCCCCACAACACTTGCTTGCATACAGTGTGTGTGTGTGTGTGTGTGTGTGTGTTTGTGTGTGTGTGTGCGTGAAGTTGTTTATATTTGTGATGGGTCCATTTAATTACAGTTTGGGAGTCTTTGACGCAAATGCGCTTAAATATGGCTTTTAATATTTTAATAAGCTAAAAGAAGAGAGAGGCAATTTGTTGCCTGCTTGAGATACCATTTGATTGTTTCCTTCTTCTTCGGTGCATTACGTCTTATATACAGAGCACAAAACACATTAATAAACTGAAGAGCGGAGAAACCTTTTGATATATGATTTACATATTCAAAAAAAGCTAAAGAAAAGACCCGGATTAATGTCCAAGTGTTTTTGTTCTGTCAGTTCGCTCTCTGAAGTAATTTCAACACCTTTTGAGTCACATCATTGAAGCATTATTAAATATTTGCATGTCTTCTCACAAATGGCCCCATAGCAGAATCATGTTATATTCAGAGAGCTGGGATGTAAACATTGGATGTAAACATTGGATGTAAACATTGGATGTAAAGTAAACATTAGATGTAAACATTGGATGTAAAGTAAACATTAGATGTAAACATTGGATGTTAAGTAAACATTAGATGTAAACATTGGATGTAAAGTAAACATTAGATGTAAACATTGGATGTAAAGTAAACATTAGATAACCTTTGGCTGTAGAGCGAGATGGGCATAATACAGCCTGTAGGGAGGAGGTCAGAGACCTGGCAGTGTGATGCCAGGACAACAACCTCTCCCTCAACGTCAGCAAGACAAAGGAGCTGATGGTGGACTACGGAAAATGGAGGGCTGAGCACGCCCCCATTCACATCGACAGGGCTGCAGTGGAGCGGGTCGAGAGCTTCCAGTTCCTCTGTGTCCTCGTAACTACGGACCTATCATGGTCCAAACACACCATGACAGTCGTGAAGAGGGCACGACAACGCCTCTTCCCCCTCAGGAGGCTTGAAAAGATTTGACATGGACCCTCAGATCCTCAAAAAGTTATACAGCTGCACCATTGAGAGCATCTTGACTGGTTGCATCACCGCTTGGTACGGCAACTGCTTGGCATCTGACCGCAAGGCGCTACAGAGGGTAGTGTGTACTGGGGCCGAGCTCCCTGCCATCCAGGACTTCTATACCAGGCCCTTAAAAATTGCCCTAAAAATTGTCAAAGACTCCAGCCACCCAAGTCATAGACTGTTCTCTCTGCTACCACACGGCAAGCGGTACCGAGGCACCAAGTCTAGAACCAACAGGACCCAGAACAGCTTCTACCCCCAAGCTATAAGACTGCTAAATAGTTAGTCTGGGTAGCTATTTGGTTAACTATTTAACTCTCTGCATTGTTCCCTTTTTGCACAAACGTTTTTGACTCATCACATACGCTGCTGCTACTGTTTATTATCTGTCCCTTTATTCCTAGTTATATGTACAGATCTACCTCAATGACCTGGTCATCGACTCGGTTCTGGTACCCCGTGTATATAGCCTAGTTATCGTTACTCATTGTGTATTTATTATTACTTTTACTATTAAAAGTACTTTTACTCTGTTTTCTTTCTCTCTGTATTGTTGTATGGTGGTGTCAGTGGTAATAGTGTGGTATTGATATGTATGGTGGTGTCAGTGGTAATAGTATGGTATTGATATGTATGGTGGTGTCAGTGTTAATAGTATGGTATTGATATGTATGGTGGTGTCAGTGGTAATAGTATGGTATTGATATGTATGGTGGTGTCAGTGGTAATAGTATGGTATTGATATGTATGGTGGTGTCAGTGGTAATAGTATGGTATTGATATGTATGGTGGTGTCAGTGGTAATAGTATGGTATTGATATGTATGGTGGTGTCAGTGGTAATAGTGTGGTATTGATATGTATGGTGGTGTCAGTGGTAATAGTATGGTATTGATATGTATGGTGGTGTCAGTGGTAATAGTGTGGTATTGATATGTATGGTGGTGTCAGTGGTAATAGTATGGTATTGATATGTATGGTGGTGTCAGTGGTAATAGTATGGTATTGATATGTATGGTGGTGTCAGTGGTAATAGTATGGTATTGATATGTATGGTGGTGTCAGTGGTAATAGTATGGTATTGATATGTATGGTGGTGTCAGTGGTAATAGTATGGTATTGATATGTATGGTGGTGTCAGTAGTAATAGTATGGTATTGATATGTATGGTGGTGTCAGTGGTAATAGTATGGTATTGATATGTATGGTGGTGTCAGTGGTAATAGTATGGTATTGATATGTATGGTGGTATCAGTGGTAATAGTATGGTATTGATATGTATGGTGGTGTCAGTGGTAATAGTATGGTATTGATATGTATGGTGGTGTCAGTGGTAATAGTATGGTATTGATATGTATGGTGGTGTCAGTGGTAATAGTGTGGTATTGATATGTATGGTGGTGTCAGTGGTAATAGTATGGTATTGATATGTATGGTGGTGTCAGTGGTAATATTATGGTATTGATATGTATGGTGGTGTCAGTGGTAATAGTATGGTATTGATATGTATGGTGGTGTCAGTGGTAATAGTATGGTATTGATATGTATGGTGGTAATATTATGGTATTGATATGTATGGTGGTGTCAGTGGTAATAGTATGGTATTGATATGTATGGTGGTGTCAGTGGTAATAGTATGGTATTGATATGTATGGTGGTGTCAGTGGTAATAGTATGGTATTGATATGTATGGTGGGGTCAGTGGTAATAGTATGGTATTGATATGTATGGTGGTGTCAGTGGTAATAGTATGGTATTGATTTGTATGGTGGTGTCAGTGCTGTCCATTATCTTGTCACGCTCTCCACTCCTCTCTCAATTCAATTTTAATTCAAGGGGCTTTATTGGCATGGGAAACGTATGTTAACATTGCCAAAGCAAGTGAAGTAGATAATAAACAAAAGTGAAATAAATAATAAATATTAACAGTAAACATTACACTCAGAAGTTCCAAAAGAATAAAGACATTTCAAATGTCATATTATGTATATATATATACAGTGTTGTAACAATGTGCAAATAGTTAAAGTACAAATGGGAAAATAAATAAACATAAATATGGGTTGTATTTACAATGGTGTTTGTTCTTCACTGGTTGCCCTTTTCTTGTGGCAACAGGTCACAAATCTTGCTTCTGTGATTGCACACTGTGGTATTCATCAAAATTGGATTTGTTCACAAATTCTTTGTGGGTCTGTGTAATCTGAGGGAAATATGTTTCTCTAATATGGTCATACATTTGGCAGGAGGTTAGGAAGTGCAGCTCAGTTTCCACTTCATTTTGTGGGCAGTGTGCACATAGCCTGTCTTCTCTTGAGAGCCAGGTCTGCCTACGGTGACCTTTCTCAATAGCAAGGCTATGCTCAATGAGTCTGTACATAGCCTCAATCAGCCCCAATTAGTCCTGGCTGGAGGACCCGTCGAACCTGGCACGTCTAGCAGAGGGTATTGGTATAAGCCATCCGGTGTCGAGAATGCCGTCTTCTCTCGGGAGGAGGCTGCCAAGCGTACCGGCCAATATCCCTTGGTCAGGTCCAGGGTGCTGATGTACCGGGCCTTTCCCAACCGGTCGATGAGCTCGTCTACCCTCGACATGGGGTAGGCATCAAACAAACTGATGTCGTTCACCCCCCGGAAGTCATTGCAGAAACGCAAACTACCGTCCGGTTTGGGCAGCAACACGATGGGACTCCTCGATGACTCCCATCCTCAGCATAGCCTCCACATCCTGCTTCACGGACTTCCTTCGGGCCTCTGGGATCCGGTATGGCCTCTTTCATACCGTTTCTCCGGGCCGGGTGTGGATGTGGTGTTCAATGAGGGTCGTTCGGCCCGGTTTCTCGGAAAACATGGCAGTGTTCCGATCAATGAGCTCCCGGAACAATTGCTTCTTGGCCGGTACGAGGTCCTCTTTGCTCGGGACCACCACTAGTCCCGTCGACGTCCCGGGTTTTGACCACAACATGGCCAAGGCGGTCCTCATGTGTCATCTCTTCAGGTTTATGTGGTAAGTCTGTTGGGGTTTCCGTCTCCCCGGCTGCCGTACGCGGTAATTTACATGACCCAGCTTCTCAGTCACCTCATACGGCCCGTGCCATATTGCCAGGAACTTACTTTCTGCGGTGGGGATTAAAACTAGCACCTTGTCACCCACCTGGAACTCTGGGGGCTGGGTCCCCCGATTGTAGACATTGGCTTGGGCGCGCTGGGCCTTCTCCATATGTTCCCTTACCACTGGCCATATGGCTGTCATCCGTTCCCTCATCGTCTCTACGTGTTCCACCACGCTGTGTAAGAGGGTCGGCTGGGCTTCCCACACCTCCTTGGTGAGTACCGGCAACTCAGGTACGGCACCCACCATCATCTGCAGCTCCCTTGTGGCGTCACGATGGGGGACTGTCGAAATACCGCTTGGTGTCGCCGTGGACACAGGAGACGGACATCTCCTCCCCACAGTCAGTCGGCTGGGCCAGCAGGCGCGCTTGTACGAGCGTTATCACACGCCCAGAATCCAACAGAGCGTGGGTGTCATGACCGTCAACTTTCACCGGGACCATGGGTGCTGGTGGTTTGCTGTGGGCCCAACAGGAGGTGACATAGTTAACTGCGTGGCCCGGCTTGTCTCCGGGGCCCGCTGATGGCATCAACTCCTCTCAGCCTGGGCAATTCCATGCGAGGTGTCCCCGGGCACCACACTCAAAACACTTCCTTTGTTCTTCATCCACCTGGGGTCGTCGGCGGTGGGTCGACTCTTCCCCGGCTGTCTCTACGAGGGTCTGCAGTCCTTTAGACCTGCTGACGGTCGGATTGAAGAGTACGGTGGTGGGGTTGTCGTTCCGTCCCCTCTGACGGCTCCCGGACTTGGCCCGCGTCCCCTTCAGCAGGGTCTGCTGCATCTCCACGGCTCCCAAGAGGTCCTCCAAGGTCTGGGGCGCTCGTAGGCTCGCCACCTTCTTCATATATTGAAGTAGCGCCTGTAAGAAATGATCCATGACCACTTTGTCGATAACCGGGAGGAAGGCTACGTCGGTTAGGAGCCATGCCCTGGTGATGCTCAGTAGGTTGCTCATCTGGGCTCGGGAGGAAGCTTTGGCCACGAACCTCCAGTCGTGGACCAGCCAGGCTGTACCCGTAGCGGCTGAGTACCTCCCTCTTGAGACAGTCTTAGTTAGCCGCCTGTTCGGTGTTGAGGTTATAATACGCCTTTTGGGCGTCTCTGGACAGTAACGGGGCCAGCAGACTCGCCCACAGGTCTGACAGAATCTGTGCAGAATATCTAGGTGCTGCTGTAGGCCCTCCTTGGTTGGGGACAGAAGCACCAGATAATCAGCAAACAGTAGACATTTGACTTCAGATTCTAGTAGGGTGAGGCCTGGGTGCTGCAGACTGTTCTAGTGCCCCCTGAGCTGCAAGACTTTAATTTGTTTTGGTTTGTTTGTTTGTCAATTAGGGTGTGCAGGGTGAATATGTGGTCTGTCGTATGGTAATTTGGTAAAAAGCCAATTTGACATTTGCTCAGTACATTGTTTTCACTGAGGAAATGTACAAGTCTGCTGTTAATGATAATGCAGAGGATTTCCCCAAGGTTGCTGTTGACGCATATCCCACGGTAGTTATTGGGATCAAATGAGTCTCCACTTTTGTGGATTGGGGTGATCAGTCCTTGGTTCCAAATATTGGGGAAGATGCCAGAGCTGAGGATGATGTTAAAGAGTTTACGTATAGCCAATTGGAATTTGTGGTCTATATATTTTATAATTTCATTGAGGATATCATCAACACCACAGGCCTTTTTGGGTTGGAGGGTTTGTATTTTGTGCTGTATTTCATTCAATGTAATTGGAGAATCCAGTGGGTTCTGGTAGTCCTTTAATAGCTGATTCTAAGATTTGTAATTGATCATGTATATGTTTTTGCTGTTTGTTCTTTGTTATAGAGGCAAAAAAGATTGGGGAAGTGGTTTATCCACACATCTCCATTTTGGATAGATAGCTCTTCGTGTTGTTGTTTGTTTAGTGTTTTCCAATTTTCCCAGAAGTGGTTAGTCTATGGATTCTTAAATGACATTGAGCTGATTTCTGATGTGCTGTTCCTTCTTTTTCCGTAGTGTATTTCTGTATTGTTTTAGTGATTCACCATAGTGAAGGCGTAGGCCCAGGTTTTCTGGGTCTCTATATTTTTGGTTGGATAGGTCTCTCAATTTCTTTCTTAGGCTTTTGCGTTCTTCATCAAACCATTTGCCACGGTTAATTTTCTTTGGTTTTCTGCTTGACATTTTTAGATTTGATAGGGAAGCTGAAAGGTCAAATATACTGTTTTAGGTTTTCTACTGCCAAGTTTACACCTTCACTATTACAGTGAAATGTTTTGTCCAGGAAGTTGTCTAAAAGGGATTGAATTTGTTGTTGCCCAATTGTTTTTGGTAGGTTTCAACACTACTTTCCTTCCATCTATAGCATTTCTTAATATTGTGCAGTTCCTTTGGATTTGATGCCTCATGATTGAGTATTGCTCTGTTCAGGTAGACTGTGATTTTGCTGTGGTCTGATAGGAGTGTCAGTGGGCTGACTGTGAACGCTCTGAGAGACTCTGGGTTGAGGTCAGTGATAAAGTAGTCTACAGTACTACTGCCAAGGGATGAGCTGTAGGTGTACCTACCATAGGAGTCCCCTCGAAGCCTACCATTGACTATGTACAGACCCAGCGTGCGACAGAGCTGCAGGAGTTGTGACCCATTTTTGTTGGTTGTTTTGTCATAGCTGTGCATAGGGGGGCATATTTGGGAGGGAATAATGTCACCTCCAGGTAGGTGTTTGTCCCCCTGTGTGCTGAGGGTGTCAGGTTCTTGTCCAGTTCTGGCATTTAGGTCACCACAGACTAGTACATGTCCCTGGGTCTGGAAATGGTTGATCTCCCCATCTAGGATGGAGAAGCTATGGGGTTTATTTTGGGGGGATATAGGTATCACATATATGAGGACATTTGTCTCTGTAAAATGTTCCTGTTTTGATTAATTTGATAGGGTGGGTTAGGTCTGCTCTATACCAAATTAGCATACCCCCTGAGTCCCTTCCCTGTTTCACATCTGGTAGTTTGGTGGATGGGACTACCAGCTCTCTGTAACCTAGAAGGGGCATGGGTCTGATCTGGTGGGGCCTATATAGGGTGTGGCCATGGTTTGTTTGGGGTGGTCTCAGGTGGTTGGGGTGTGGCTGGTGAAGCTGTGGTCTGGGTGTAGGTCCTCTTGGCATGGGTTCTCTCGGTGCAGGTCCTTCGGGGAGGGTGTCTCGCTGGTCTTAGTGGGGTGTCCGTTGCTCTATTGCTCCTGTGGGGCTGCGGTTGAGGGTGACGTCCTTCAGGGTCCTGGCAAAAAAGTTGGGATTACTGTCTTGTAGAGGTGGACCTGGTCATAAAGGCTGTTCAAGTCCAGGGTGGAGCGGTGGGCCAGGTTCACCCGCTGTATGGTGGCAAATTGAATGTATTTTCATGGTAGCAGGGTTGTGATAACCACTTGGAATAAGCTTTTTCAATCACTCCCTTGAGTACTGTGGCCACCCTTTCCTGCTGGGCCCTCAGGTCATTTGTACCCGTGTGAATTATAATGTGGCAGAGGGACCCTAGTCTGTCCTCTGACAACAGCTCCAGGGCATGCCTAGTGTTTGGGCACCAGAGTTTACCACTTTGTGTTTGGGAAATCTCTCCTCTCCTCTCCTCTCCTCTCCTCTCCTCTCCTCTCCTCTCCTCTCCTCTCCTCTCCTCTCCTCTCCTCTCCTCTCCTCTCCTCTCCTCTCCTCTCCTGTGTCCGCTCTACTCTCCTCTCTCTCATCTCCTCTCTCACACACATCTCTCTCTACCATATAATCTCCATGTCTTTATACTGCTGCCTCTGCGCATGCGTTTGTGTTTTTCTGTACATGTCAGAGGATGAGAGGGATTGTTTCTTTTAACCCAGCCCTTTCACAGCAGTCTCTCTCTCTCTCTCTCTCTCTCTCTCTCTCTCTCTCTCTCTCTCTCTCACACTGTATCTATCCCTTACCCTCCTTCTCTTTCCGGCTCCCTCTCTATATCACCCTCCCTCCCTCCCTCATATCCTCCTCTCTCAGTGTTCTCTCTGTGGACTACATCACTTTCTAATCCTCTGTGTGGTGTATCACCCAGCCATGTTACTGGAGCAGATAGTAACCACAGGAGGGAGATGGTAAGGGAAGAGAGCGAGGGAGAGGGATGGACAGGAAGAGGAATAGAGAGTAGGAGATAGAGGAAATGTCAAGGGAGAAAGAGAGGCAGATGGAGAGGGAGAAAGAGATATGGAAGAGAGAGGGAGGCCAAGGGAGAGGCAGATGGAGAGGGAGAAAGAGATATGGAAGAGAGAGGAAAAGAGAGGGAGGCCAAGTGAGAGGCAGATGGAGAGGGAGAAAGAGAGATATGGAAGAGAGAGAAAGAGAGATATGGAAGAGAGAGGAAGAGAGAGGGAGGCCAGGGGAGAGGCAGATGGAGTGGCATAGATACAAAGAATGAGAGGGATAGACAGAGGAAGAGAGAACTAGGTTGAAACATAAGGAGAGAGAGACAGAGAGGTAGAAGTGGAGATGAAAGATGTGTTCTAGCAGAGATATGATATATATATATTTTTTTTATATATTTTTTTGAGTAATTTAGCAGACACTCTTATCCAGAGCGACTTACAGTTAGTGAGTGCATACATTTTTCATACTATGAGATGAAGGCTGCATTACACCAGCAGACTGAGAGAGACAGGGGAGCGAGAGAGACGGAGAGTGAGGAGAGAGAGAGAGAGGACAGGGGAGAGAGAGAGACAGGAGAGAGAGAGGACAGGGGAGCGAGAGAGAGAGAGAAGCAGCGTGTGAAAAATTGATGTGCCCTACATACACGATCAGAACAGAGAGACGGGAGGAAGGGAGAGAGAAAGAGATGGGAGGGTGTGTTCTGAGTGGCGCAGCGGTCAAAAGCACTCCATTGCAGTGCTGAGGTGCCATTACGGCCTGGGGTTCGATCCCGTGACTGACCATAGGACGGCACACAGTAGGTCCAGCAGGGGAGGGTTTGGCTCAACGCGCTCTAGCGACTCCTTGTGGCAGGGTCGGGTACCAGCAAGCTGATTCCTCTGACACATTGGTGCGGCTGACTTCCGGGTTAAGCGAGAAGTTTGATAGGAAGTAGCTTGGCCAGGCGGGCCATGTTTCGGAGGATGCATGACTTGACCTTCGCCTCTCCTGTGGCCATTCGGGAGTTGCAGCGATGAGCCTTGGTCGTAATTCGGGGAGAAAATGGGGTACAAAAAATACGCTTGTGGCCATACCACCCTGAACACACCTGATCTCGGTACAGTGGGGGAAAAAAGTATTTAGTCAGCCACCAATTGTGCAAGTTCTCCCACTTAAAAAGATGAGAGAGGCCTGTAATTTTCATCATAGGTACATGTCAACTATGACAGACAAAATGAGGAAAAAAAATCCAGAAAATCACATTGTAGGATTTTTAATGAATTTATTTGCAAATTATGGTGGAAAATAAGTATTTGGTCAATAACAAAAGTTTCTCAATACTTTGTTATATACCCTTTGTTGGCAATGACACAGGTCAAACGTTTTCTGTAAGTCTTCACAAGGTTTTCACACACTGTTGCTGGTATTTTGGCCCATTCCTCCATGCAGATCTCCTCTAGAGCAGTGATGTTTTGGGGCTGTCGCTGGGCAACACATACTTTCAACTCCCTCCAAAGATTTTCTATGGGGTTGAGATCTGGAGACTGGCTAGGCCACTCCAGGACCTTTAAATGCTTCTTACGAAGCCACTCCTTCGTTGCCCGGGCGGTGTGTTTGGGATCATTGTCATGCTGAAAGACCCAGCCACGTTTCATCTTCAATGCCCTTGCTGATGGAAGGAGGTTTTCACTCAAAATCTCATGATACATGGCCCCATTCATTCTTTCCTTTACACGGATCAGTCGTCCTGGTCCCTTTGCAGAAAAACAGCCCCAAAGCATGATGTTTCCACCCCCATTCTTCACAGTAGGTATGGTGTTCTTTGGATGCAACTCAGCATTCTTTGTCCTCCCAAACACGACGAGTTGAGTTTTTACCAAAATGTTATATTTTGGTTTCATCTGACCATATGACATTCTCCCAATCCTCTTCTGGATCATCCAAATGCACTCTAGCAAACTTCAGACGGGCCTGGACATGCAGGGGGACACGTTTTGCACTGCAGGATTTGAGTCCCTGGCGGCGTAGTGTGTTACTGATGGTAGGCTTTGTTACTTTGGTCCCAGCTCTCTGCAGGTCATTCACTAGGTCCCCCCGTGTGGTTCTGGGATTTTTGCTCACCGTTCTTGTGATCATTTTGACCCCACGGGGTGAGATCTTGCGTGGAGCCCCAGATCGAGGGAGATTATCAGTGGTCTTGTATGTCTTCCATTTCCTAATAATTGCTCCCACAGTTGATTTCTTCAAACCAAGCTGCTTACCTATTGCAGATTCAGTCTTCCCAGCCTGGTGCAGGTCTACAATTTTGTTTCTGGTGTCCTTTGACAGCTCTTTGGTCTTGGCCATAGTGGAGTTTGGAGTGTGACTGTTTGAGGTTGTGGACAGGTGTCTTTTATACTGATAACAAGTTCAAACAGGTGCCATTAATACAGGTAACGAGTGGAGGACAGAGGAGCCTCTTAAAGAAGAAGTTACTGGTCTGTGAGAGCCAGAAATCTTGCTTGTTTGTAGGTGACCAAATACTTATTTTCCACCATAATTTGCAAATTAATTCATTAAAAATCCTACAATGTGATTTTCTGGATTTTTTTTTCTCAATCTGTCTGTCATAGTTGACGTGTACCTATGATGAAAAGTACAGGCCTCTCTCATCTTTTTAAGTGGGAGAACTTGTACAATTGGTGGCTGACTAAATACTTTTCCCCCCACTGTATCTAAGCAGGTTCGGGCCAGGTTAATACTTGGATGGGACACCACTTGGAAATACCAGGTGCTGTAAGCAAAAATATACAGTGGGGAGAACAAGTATTTGATACACTGCCAATTTTGCAGGTTTTCCTACTTACAAAGCATGTAGAGGTCTGTAATCATAGGTACACTTCAACTGTGAGAGACGGAATCTAAAACAAAAATCCAGAAAATCACATTGTATGATTTTTAAGTAATTCATTTGCATTTTATTGCATGACATAGGTATTTGATACATCAGAAAAGGAGAACTTAATATTTGGTACAGAAACCTTTGTTTGCAATTACAGAGATCATACGTTTCCTGTAGATCTTGACCAGGTTTGCACACACTGCAGCAGGGATTTTGGCCCACTCCTCCATACAGACCTTCTCCAGATCCTTCAGGTTTCGGGGCTGTCGCTGGGCAATACGGACTATCAGCTCCCTCCAAAGATTTTCTATTGGGTTCAGGTTTGGAGACTGGCTAGGCCACTCCAGGACCTTGAGATGCTTCTCATGGAGCCACTCCTTAGTTGCCCTGGCTGTGTGTTTTGGGTCGTTGTCATGCTGGAAGACCCAGCCACGACCCATCTTCAATGCTCTTACTGAGGGAAGGAGGTTGTTGGCCAAGATCTCGCGATACATGGCCCCATCCATCCTCCCCTCAATACGGTGCAGTCGTCCTGTCCCCTTTTCAGAAAAGCATCCCCAAAGAATGATGTTTCCACCTCATGCTTCACGGTTGGGATGGTGTTCTTGGGGTTGTACTCATCCTTCTTCTTCCTCCAAACATGGCGAGTGGAGTTTAGAACAAAAAGCTATATTTTTGTTACATACGTTTTCAGACCCTTTACTCAGTACTTTGTTGAAGCACCTTTGGCAGCAATTACAGCCTCGAGTCTTTTTGGGTTTGACGCTACAAACTTGGCACACCTGTATTTGGAGAGTTTCTCCCATTCTCTGCAGATCTTCTCAAGCTCTGTCAGGTTGGATGGGGAGCTGCACAGCTATTTTCATGTCTCTCCAGAGATGTTAGATCGGGTTCAAGTCCGGTCTCTGGCTGGGCCACTCAAGGACATTCAGAGACTTGTCCCGAAGCCACTCCTGCGTTGTCTTGGCTGTGTGTTTAGGGTCGTTGTTGGAAGGTGAATATTCACCCCAGTCTGAGGTCCTGAGCCCTCTGGAGCAAGATTTCATCAAGGATCTCTCTGTACTTTGCTCCGTTCATCTTTCCCTCGATCCTGACTAGTCTTCCAGTCCCTGCCACTGAAAAACATCCTCACAGCATGATGCTGTCACCACCATGCTTCACCGTAGGGATGGTGCCAGGTTTCCTCCAGACGTGACGCTTGGCATTCAGGCCAAAGAGTTCAATCTTGGTTTCATCAGACCAGAGAATCTTGTTTCTCATGGTCTGAGAGTCCTTTAGGTGCATTTTGGCAAACTCAAAGTGGGCTGTAATGTGCCTTTTACAGAAGAGTGGCTTCCGTCTGGCCACTAGATGAAGGCCTGATTGGTGGAGTGCTGCAGAGATGGTTGTCATTCTGGAAGGTTCTCCCATCTCCACAGAGGAACTCTGGAGCTCTGTCAGAGTGACCATCGGGTTCTTGGTCACCTCCCTGACCAAGGCTCTTCTCCCCCGATTGCTCGGTTTGGCCGGGCGGCCAGCTCTAGGAAGAGTCTTGGTGGTTCCAAACTTCTTCCATTTAAGAATGATGGAGGCCGCTGTCTTCCTGGGGACCTTCAATGCTACAGAAATCTTTTAGTACCCTTCCCCAGATCTGTGCCTCGACACAATCCTGTCTCGGAGCTGTACGGACAATTCGTTCAACTTCATGGCTTGGTTTTTGCTCTGACATGCGCTGTCAACTGTGGGACCTTATATAGCCAGGTGTGTGCCTTTCCAAATTATGTCCAATCAATTGAATTTACCACAGGTGGACTCCAATAAAGTTGTAGAAACATCTCAAGGATGATGAATGGAAACAGGATACACCTGAGCTCAATTTCGAGTCTCATAGCAAAGGGTCTGAATACTTATGTAAAAAGGTATATTTAAAAAAATATATATATATACATTTGCAAACATTTCTAAAAACTTGTTTTCGCGTTGTCATTATGGGATATTGTGTGTAGATTGAGGATTTTTATTTATTTAATACATTTTAGAATAAGGCTGTAACATAACAAAATGTGGTTAAAGTCAAGGGGTCTGAATACTTTCAAATCAAATCAAATTGTATTGGTCACATGCGCCGAATACAACAGGTGCAGACATTACAGTGAAATGCTTACTTACAGCCCTTAACCAAAAAATAAAACAACAACAAAAAAAGTGTTGAGAAAAAAAGAGCAGAAGTAAAATAAAATAACAGTAGGGAGGCTATATATACAGGGGGGTACCGGTGCAGAGTCAATGTGCGGGGGCACCGGCTAGTTGAGATAGTTGAAGTAATATGTACATGTGGGTAGAGTTAAAGTGACTATGCATAAATAATTAACAGAGTAGCAGCAGCGTAAAAAGGATGGGGTGGGGGGGCAGTGCAAATAGTCCGGGTAGCCATGATTAGCTGTTCAGGAGTCTTATGGCTTGGGGTAGAAGCTGTTGAGAAGTCTTTTGGACCTAGACTTGGCACTCCGGTACCGCTTGCCGTGCGGTAGCAGGGAGAACAGTCTATGACTAGGGTGGCTGGAGTCTTTGACAATTTTGAGGGCCTTCCTCTGACACCGCCTGGTATAGAGGTCCTGGATGGCAGGAAGCTTGGCCCCAGTGATGTACTGGGCCGTACGCACTACCCTCTGTAGTGCCTTGCAGTCGGAGGCCAAGCAGTTGCCATACCAGGCGGTGATGCAACCAGTCAGGATGCTCTCGATGGTGTAGCTGTAGAATTTTTTGAGGATCTGAGGACCCATGACAAATCTTTTCAGTCTCCTGAGGGGGAATAGGCTTTGTCGTGCCCTCTTCATGACTGTCTTGGTGTGTTTGGACCATGATAGTTCGTTGGTGATGTGGACACCAAGGAACTTGAAGCTCTCAACCTGTTCCACTACAGCCCGTCGATGAGAATGGGGGCGTGCTCAGTCCTCTTTTTTTTCCTGTAGTCCACAATCATCTCCTTTGTCTTGGTCACGTTGAGGGAGAGGTTGTTGTCCTGGCACCACACGGCCAGGTCTCTGACCTCCTCCCTATAGGCTGTCTCATCGTTGTCGGTGATCAGGCCTACCACTGTTGTGTCGTCGGCAAACTTAATGATGGTGTTGGAGTCGTGCCTGGCCATGCAGTCATGGGTGAACAGAGAGTACAGGAGGGGACTGAGCACGCACCCCTGAGGGGTCCCCGTGTTGAGGATCAGTGTGGCAGATGTGTTGTTACCTACCCTTACCACCTGGGGGCGGCCCGTCAGGAAGTCCAGGATCCAGTTGCAGAGGGAGGTGTTTAGTCCCAGGATCCTTAGCTTAGTGATGAGCTTAGAGGGCACTATGGTGTTGAATGCTGAGCTGTAGTCAATGAATAGCATTCTCACGTAGGTGTTCCTCTTGTCCAGGTGGGAAAGGGCAGTGTGGAGTGCAATAGAGATTGCATCATCTGTGGATCTGTTGGGGCGGTATGCAAATTGGTGTGGGTCTAGGGTTTCTGGGATAATGCTGTTGATGTGAGCCATGACCAGCCTTTCAAAGCACTTCATGGCTACAGACGTCAGTGCTACGGGTCGGTAGTCATTTAGGCAGGTTATCTTAGAGTCCTTGGGCACGGGGACTATGGTGGTCTGCTTGAAACATGTTGGTATTACAGACTCAGTCAGGGACATGTTGAAAATGTCAGTGAAGACACTTGCCAGTTGGTCAGCACATGCTCGGAGTACACGTCCTGGTAATCCGTCTGGCCCTGCGGCCTTGTGAATGTTGACCTGCTTAAAAGTCTTACTCACATCGGCTACGGAGAGCGTGATCACATAGTCATCCGGAACAGCTGGTGCTTCAGTGTTGCTTGCCTCGAAGCGAGCATAGAAGTGGTTTAGCTCGTCTGGTAGGCTTGTGTCACTGGGCAGCTCGCGGCTGTTCTTCCCTTTGTAGTCTGTAATAGTTTTCAAGCCCTGCACTGTATGTGTGTGCCGATATGTTTTATTTAATTTATTTAATTTTAGTCATTTAGCAGACACTCTTATCCAGAGAGACTACAGTCGAAGTCGAAAGTTTACATATACTTAGGTTGGAGTCATTAAAACTCGTTTTTCAATCACTCCACAAATTTCTTGTTAACAAACTATAGTTTTGGCATGTCGGTTAGGTCATTTACTTTGTGCATGACACAAGTCATTTTTCCAACAATTGTTTACAGACAGATTATTTCACTTATAATTCACTGTATCACAATTCCAGTGGGTCAGAAGTTTACATACACTAAGTTGATTGTGCCTTTTAAAGAGCTTGTAAAATTTCAGAAAATGATGTCATGGCTTTAGAAGCTTCTGATAGGCTAATTGACATCATTTGAGTCAATTGGAGGTGTACCTGTGGATATATTTCAAGGCCTACCTTCAAACTCAGTGCCTCTTTGCTTGACATCATTGGAAAATCAAAAAGAAATCAGCCAAGACCTCAGAAAAAAATTGTAGACCTCCACAAGTCTGGTTCATCCTTGGGAGCAATTTCCAAATGCCTGAAGGTACCACGTTCATCTGTACAAACAATAGTACGCAAGTATAAACACCATGGGACCACGCAGCCGTCATACCGCTCAGGAAGGAGACGCATTCTGTCTCCTAGAGATGAACGTACTTTGGTGCGAAAAGTGGAAATCAATTCCAGAACAACAGCAAAGGACCTTGTGAAGATGCTGGAGGAAACAGGTACAAAAGTATCTATATCCACAGTAAAACGAGTCCTATTTCGACATAACCTGAAAGGCTGCTCAGCAAGGAAGAAGCCACTGCTCCAAACCCGCCATAAAAAAGCCAGACTACGGTTTGCAACTGCACATGGGGACAAAGATCGTACTTTTTGGAGAAATGTCCTCTGGTCTGATTAAACAAAAATAGAACTGTTTGGCCATAATGACCATCGTTATGTTTGGAGGAAAAAGGGGGCTGCTTGCAAGCCGAGGAACACCATCCCAACCGTGAAGCAAGGGGGTGGCAGCATCATGCTGTGGGGGTGCTTTGCTGCAGGAGGGACTGGTGCACTTCACCAAATAGATGGCATCATGAGGAAGGAACATTTTGTGGATATATTGAAGCAACATCTCAAGACATCAGTCAGGAAGTTAAAGCTTGGTTGTAAATGGTTCTTCCAAACGGACAATGACCCCAAGCATACTTCCAAAGTTGTGGCAAAATGGCTTAAGGACAACAAAGTCAAGGTATTGGAGTGGCCATCACAAAGCCTTGACCTCAATCCTATAGAAAATGTAGGATGTAGGCAGAACTGAAAAAGCGTGTGCGAGCAAGGAGGTCTACAAACCTGACTCAGTTACACCAGCTCTGTCAGGAGGAATGGGCCAATATTCACCCAACTTATTGTGGGAAGCTTGTGGAAGGCTACCCGAAACGTTTGACCCAGTTTAAACAATTTAACGCCAATGCTACCAAATACTAATTGAGTGTATGTAAACTTCTGACCCACTGGGAATGTGATGAAAGATATAAAAGCTGAAATCATTCTCTCTACTATTATTCTGACATTTCACATTCTTAAAATAAAGTGATGATCCTAACTGACCTAAAACAGGGAATTTTTACTAGGATTAAATGTCAGGAATTGTGAAAAACTGAGTTTAAATGTATTTGACTAAGGTGTATGTAAACTTCCGACTTCAACTGTAGTTATGTTTGACAACCACATAGATCATCAAGGACATCAACCACCTGAGCCACGGCCTGTTCATCAAGGACATCACCTACCCGAGCCACGGCCTGTTCACCCCGCTATCATCCAGAAGTCGAGGTCAGTACAGGTGCATCAAAGCTGGGACCGAGATACTGAAAAACAGCCTCTATCTCAAGGCCATCAGACTGTTAAATAGCCATCACTATCCGGCTACCACCCTGTTACTCAACCCTGCACCTTAGAGGCTGCTGCCCTATATACATAGACATGGAATCACTGGCCACTTTAGTAATGGGACACTAGTCACTTTAATAATGTGTACATACTGCTTTACTCATCTCATATGTATACAGTGGGGAGAACAAGTATTTGATACACTGCCGCTTTTTCCAGGTTTTCCTACTTACAAAGCATGTAGAGGTCTGTAATTTTTATCATAGGTACACTTCAACTGTGAGAGACGGAATCTAAAATCCAGAAAATCACATTGTATGATTTTTAAGTAATTCATTTGCATTTTATTGCATGACATAAGTATTTGATACATCAGAAAAGCAGAACTTAATATTTGGTACAGAAACCTTTGTTTGCAATTACAGAGATCATACGTTTCCTGTAGGTCTTGACCAGGTTTGCACACACTGCAGCAGGGATTTTGGCCCACTCCTCCATACAGACCTTCTCCAGATCCTTCAGGTTTCGGGGCTGTCGCTGGGCAATACGGACTTTCAGCTCCCTCCAAAGATTTTCTATTGGGTTCAGGTCTGGAGACTGGCTAGGCCACTCCAGGACCTTGAGATGCTTCTTACGGAGCCACTCCTTAGTTGCCCTGGCTGTGTGTTTCGGGTCGTTGTCATGCTGGAAGACCCAGCCACGACCCATCTTCAATGCTCTTACTGAGGGAAGGAGGTTGTTGGCCAAGATCTCGCGATACATGGCCCGATCCATCCTCCCCTCAATACGGTGCAGTCGTCCTGTCCCCTTTTCAGAAAAGCATCCCCAAAGAATGATGTTTCCACCTCCATGCTTCATGGTTGGGATGGTGTTCTTGGGGTTGTACTCATGCTTCTTCTTCCTCCAAACACGGCGAGTGGAGTTTAGACCAAAAAGCTCTATTTTTGTCTCAACAGACCACAAGACCTTCTCCCATTCCTCCTTTGGATCATCCAGATGGTCATTGGCAAACTTCAGACGGGCCTGGACATGCGCTGGCTTGAGCAGGGGGACCTTGCGTGCGCTGCAGGATTTTAATCCATGACGGCGTAGTGTGTTACTAATGGTTTTCTTTGAGACTGTGGTCCCAGCTCTCTTCAGGTCATTGACCAGGTCCTGCCGTGTAGTTCTGGGCTGATCCCTCACCTTCCTCATGATCATTGATGCCCCACGAGTTGAGATCTTGCATGGAGCCCCAAACCGAGGGTGATTGACCGTCATCTTGAACTTCTTCCATTTTCTAATAATTGCGCCAACAGTTGTTGCCTTCTCACCAAGCTGCTTGACTATTGTCCTGTAGCCCATCCCAGCCTTGTGCAGGTCTACAATTTTATCCCTGATGTCCTTACACAGCTCTCTGGTTTTGGCCATTGTGGAGAGGTTGGAGTCTGCTTGATTGAGTGTGTGGGCAGGTGTCTTTTATACAGGTAATGAGTTCAAACAGGTGCAGTTAATACAGGTAATGAGTGGAGAACAGAAGGGCTTCTTAAAGAAAAACTAACAGGTCTGTGAGAGCCGGAATTCTTACTGGTTGGTAGGTGATCAAATACTTATGTCATGCAATAAAATGCAAATGAATTACTTAAAAATCATACAATGTGATTTTCTGGATTTTTGTTTTAGATTCCGTCTCTCACAGTTGAAGTGTACCTATGATAAAAATTACAGACCTCTACATGCTTTGTAAGTAGGAAAACCTGCAAAACCGGCAGTGTATCAAATACTTGTTCTCCCCACTGTATACTGTATTCTATTACATTTACATTTAAGTCATTTAGCAGACGCTCTTATCCAGAGCGACTTACAAATTGGTGCATTCAACTTAGGATACTAACCACCCTATTTAATTTTTAATTTTAATATTTACATATTTTTAAAAACTTTTTTCGTTTTGAATTTTATATATATATTTTTTTATTTTATTTATTTATTTATTATTATTATTTTTATTTTTTATGGGTGGGGGTGGCGGAGATGGGGGTAGAAGGATTACTGTTATACTATTCCAGGTATTCCTTAAAGAGGTAGGGTTTCAAGTGTCTCTGGAAGGTGGTCAGTGACTCCGCTGTCTTGGCGTCGTGGGGGAGCTTGTTCCACCATTGGTGTGCCGGAGCAGCAAATAGATTTGACTGGGCTGAGTGGGAGCTGTGCTTCTGTAGAGGTAGGTGAGCTAGCAGGCCAGAGGTGGATGAACGTAGTGCCCTCGTTTGGGTGTAGGGTCTGATCAGAGCCTGAAGGTAAGGAGGTGCCGTTCCCCTCACAGCTCCGTAGGCAAGCACCATGGTTTTGTAGTAGATGCGAGCTTCAACTGGAAGCCAGTGGAGCGTGCGGAGGAGCGGGGTGACATGAGAGAACTTGGGAAGGTTGAGCACCAGACGGGCTGCTGCATTCTGAATAAGTTGTAGGGGTTTAATGGCACAGGCAGGGAGCCCAGCCAACAGCGAGTTGCAGTAATCCAGACGGGAGATGACAAGTGCCTGGATTAGGACCTGTGCCGCTTTCTGTGTAAGGCAGGGTCGTACTCTGCGAATGCGGTAGAGCATGAACCTGCAGGATCGGGTCACCGCATTGATGTTAGCGGAGAACGACAGGGTGTTGTCCAGGGTCACACCAAGGTTCTTTGCACTCTGGGAGGAAGACACAACGGAGTTGTTATATTCTACTGTATTTTTGTCAATGTCACCGACATTGCTCGTCCTAATATTTATATATTTCTTAATTCCATTATTTTACTTATAGATGTGTGTATTGTTGTGAATTGTTAGATATCACTGCACTGTTGGAGCTAGGAACACAAGCATTTTGCTACACCCACAATAACATCTGCTAAATATGTGTATGTGACCAATACATTTGGATTTTATTAGGTTTGATAGTAAGTACATTTTTATCAGCAAAGTCCGAGCTAGTAAGGGGGGAGGAAGAGTCAAGTGCTTGTATTAGTTCACAGAAGTTTTAATTTTTTATAAATAAATGAAATATCAGTCTGTGTATGTTGGGATAAGCAATGGCATCCTTCAGATGTAGGATCTTTTAATTTGATGAGAATTTTTCTGCGTAGCAGGAAATGCAAAGGTTTAAAAAGGCTTCTAAAGTTTGTAATTTCTACTTAAAAATGTCAGATTTGATTTACCGTATAAAAAAAGGGGTCAACCCCCTACAATTATTTTTTCTCCATTAATTATAATCCACACAATCATTCACATTTCCTGTTGCTGCAGGATTATTTTCTTCCAATAGCAAACTGGCTCAAGTTAAAATCCTACATCTGTATATGTGTGTGGAAATATGTTTCATCAGTCTGTCTCTGTCTGTCTCTCTCTCTCTCTCTCTCAATTCAATTCAATTTCAATTTCAATTTAAGGGCTTTATTGGCATGGGAAACGTGTGTTAACATTGCCAAAGCAAGTGAAGTAGATAGTAAACAAAAGTGAAATAAACAATAAATATTAACAGTAAACATTACACTCAGAAGTTTCAAAAGAATAAAGACATTTCAAATGTCATATTATGTATATATACAGTGTTGTAACAATGTGCAAATAGTTAAAGTACAAATGGGAAAATAAATAAACATAAATATGGGTTGTATTTACAATGGTGTTTGTTCTTCACTGGTTGCCCTTTTCTTGTGGCAACAGGTCACAAATCTTGCAGCTGTGATGGCACACTGTGGTTTTTCACCCAGTAGATAAGGGAGTTTATCAAAATTGGGTTTGTTTTCGAATTCTTTGTGGATCGCTGTAATCTGAGGGAAATATGTGTCTCTAATATGGTCATACATTTGGCAGGAGGTTAGGAAGTGCAGCTCAGTTTCCACCTCATTTTGTGGGCAGTGTGCACATAGCCTGTCTTCTCTTGAGAGCCAGGTCTGCCTACGGCGGCCTTTCTCAATAGCAAGGCTATGCTCACTGAGTCTGTACAATAGTCAAAGCTTTCCTTAAGTTTGGGTCAGTCACAGTGGTCAAGTATTCTGCCACTGTGTACTCTCTGTTTAGGGCCAAATAGCATTCTAGTTTGCTCTGTTTTTTTGTTTGTTCTTTCCAATGTGTCAAGTAATTCTCTTTTTGTTTTCTCATGATTTGGTTGGGTCTAGTTGTGTTGTTGTTGTTGTTGTCCTGGGGCTGTGTGGGGTCTGTTTGTGTTTGTGAACAGAGCCCCAGGACAAGCTTACTTAGGGGACTCTTCTCCAAGTTCATCTCTCTGTAGGTGATGGCTTTGTTATGGAAGGTTTGGGAATCGCTTCCTTTTAAGTGGTTATAGAATTTAACGGCTCTTTTCTGGATTTTGATAATTAGCGGGTATTGGCCTAATTCTGCTCTGCATGCATTATTTGGTGTTTTACGTTGTACACGGAGGATGTTTTTGCAGAATTCTGCATGCAGAGTCTCAATTTCGTGTTTGTCCCATTTTGTGAATTCTTGGTTGGTGAGCGGACCCCAGACCTCAGAACCATAAAGGGCAATGGGTTCTATAACTGATTCAAGTATTTTTAGCCAGATTCTAATTGGTATGTCAAATTTTATGTTCCTTTTGATGGCATAGAAGGCCCTTCTTGCCTTGTCTCTCAGATCGTTCACAGCTTTGTGGAAGTTACCTGTGGCGCTGATGTTTAGGCCAAGGTATGTATAGTTTTTTGTGTGCTCTAGGGCAACGGTGTCTAGATGGAATTTGTATTTGTGGTCCTGGCAACTGGACCTTTTTTGGAACACCATTATTGTTGTCTTACTGAGATTTACTGTCAGGGCCCAGGTCTGACAGAATCTGTGCAGAAGATCTAGGTGCTGCTGTAGGCCCTCCTTGGTTGGTGACAGAAGCACCAGATCGTCAGCAAACAGAAGACATTTGACTTCAGATTCTAGTAGGGTGAGGCCGGGTGCTGCAGACTGTTCTAGTGCCCTCGCCAATTCGTTGATATATATGTTGAAGAGGGTGGGGCTTAAACTGCATCCCTGTCTCACCCCACGGCCCTGTGGAAAGAAATGTGTGTGTTTTTTGCCAATTTTAACCGCACACTTGTTGTTTGTGTACATGGATTTAATAATGTCGTATGTTTTTTCCCCCAACCCCACTTTCCATCAATTTGTATAGCAGACCCTCATGCCAAATTGAGTCAAAAGCTTTTTTGAAATCAACAAAGCATGAGAAGACTTTGCCTTTGTTTTGGTTTGTTTGTTTGTCAATTAGGGTGTGCAGGGTGAATACGTGGTCTGTCGTACGGTAATTTGGTAAAAAGCCAATTTGACATTTGCTCAGTACATTGTTTTCACTGAGGAAATGAACTAGTCTGCTGTTAATGATAATGCAGAGGATTTTCCCAAGGTTGCTGTTGACGCATATCCCACGGTAGTTATTGGGGTCAAATTTGTCTCCACTTTTGTGGATTGGGGTGATCAGTCCTTGGTTCCAGATGTTGGGGAAGATGCCAGAGCTAAGGATGATGTTAAAGAGTTTAAGTATAGCTAATTGAAATTTGTGGTCTGTATATTTTATCATTTCATTGAGGATACCATCAACACCACAGGACTTTTTGGGTTGGAGGGTTTGTATTTTATCCTGTAGTTCATTCAATGTAATTGGAGAATCCAGTGGGTTCTGGTAGTCTTTAATAGTTGATTCTAAGATTTGCATTTGATCATGTATATTTTTTTGCTGTTTGTTCTCTGTTATAGGGCCAAAAAGATTGGAGAAGTGGTTTACCCATACATCTCCGTTTTGGATAGATAGCTCTTCGTGTTGTTGTTTGTTTAGTGTTTTCCAATTTTCCCAGAAGTGGTTAGAGTCTGGATTCTTCAATTACATTGAGCTGATTTCTGACATGCTGTTCCTTCTTTTTCCGTAGTGTATTTCTGTATTGTTTTAGTGATTCACCATAGTGAAGGCGTAGGCTCAGGTTTTCTGGGTCTCTATGTTTTTGGTTGGATAGGTTTCTCAATTTCTTTCTTAGGTTTTTGCATTCTTCATCAAACCATTTATCACTGTTATTACTTTTCTTTGGTTTTCTGTTAGAGATTTTTAGATTTGATAGGGAAGCTGAGAGGTCAAATATACTGTTTA
>NW_028161023.1:0-25000 GCF_964263955.1 Coregonus lavaretus | reverse complement strand
CCAATAGAGCATCTTCGGGAGGAGATGGAACGGGCTGTTCGCAGCATGAATGTACCGCCGTCCAATCAGCAGCAACTACATGTTGCCATGGTGTCACCATGGACCAACATCCCTGTGGAAACGTTTCTCACACCTTGTATACAAAGAAGCACCTCCCCTAAGAGTATGAATTAGTCTGTTCGAGAAGGTTTGAATCCTAAGCAACCTGCCTAAACATAGTGTGAAGTACAATATCAACATGGCTACTGTAGTAGGTCAAAGCTGTGTGCTGGAAAACCTTGGTAGAGCATGGGTGGAATAGGCAATGTGGTGCTCATGTGAATTTCCTTTATTTTTCAGCTTCAGATCAATGCTTATTCTCACTTTAAAATATTTATTTAATTGTAATTGTATTATGCCTCATCATCATCATCATCATCTCTCACCTCGATGCCCTCCTTGTTGAGTGCGTATTCGTCAAAGTTGAGGATGGCGGTCTTGATGGTGCGAGGAGGAGGCAGGACGGTCAGTCCAATGTTGATGGCGTTACTCCTCTTGGAGTCCAGAACGATGACCTCCTGACGTTTACCGTCCGACGGCGTTTTCTGATGGAACAATAGGCGGGCGGGCGGGCGGGCGGGCGGGCGGGCGGGCGGGCAGACAGACAGAGGTTACTGAGACGTCACAGAGGCTGTTTTTAGACTATGTCCAAAATATCCATATATTATAGTTCACTATTCATGATGCACTGTAAAAAAAAAAGCACTTTGTGACAACTGCTGATGTAAGAAGGGATTAATAAATCAACTTGATTGACTGACTTGGAGACAAGTCGTGTGCAAGACGTATCTATATACATACAGTTGAAGTTGGAAGTTTACATACACCTCAGACAAATACATTTAAACTCAGTTTTTCACAATTGCTGACATTTAATCCTAGTAAAAATTCCCTGTCTTAGGTCAGTTAGGATCACCACTTAGTAATAGTAGAGAGAATGATTTATTTCAGCTTTTATTTCTTTCATCACATTCCCAGTGGGTCAGAAGTTTACATACTCTCAATTAGTATTTGGTAGCATTGCCTTTAAATTGTTAACTTGGGTCAAACGTTTCGGGTAGCCGTTGTTCTGGGATTTATTTGCACTTTTCGCACCAAAGTACGTTCATCTCTAGGAGACAGAACGCGTCTCCTTCCTGAGCGGTATGACGGCTGCGTGGTCCCATGGTGTTTATACTTGCGTACTATTGTTTGTACAGATGAACGTGGTACCTTCAGGCATTTGGAAATTGCTCCCAATGATGAACCAGACTTGTGGAGGTCTCCAAAAAAAATTCTGAGTTCCTGGCTGATTTCTTTAGATTTTCCCATGATGTCAAGCAAAGAGGGACTGAGTTTGAAGGTAGGCCTTAAAATACATCCACAGGTACACCTCCAATTGACTCAAATGATGTCAATTAGCCTATCATAAAATGTAAATGTAAATGTCATCATTTTCTGGAATTTTCCAAGCTGTTTAAAGGCACAGTCAACTTAGTGTGTGTAAACGTCTGATCCACTGGAATTGTGATACAGTGAATTATAAGTGAAATAATCTGTCTGTAAACAATTGTTGGAAAAATTACTTGTGTCATGCACAAAGTAGATGTCCTAACCGACTTGCCAAAACTATAGTTTTTTAGCAAGACATTTGTGGAGTGGTTGAAAAACAAGTTTTAATGACTCCAACCTAAGTGTATGTAAACTTCCGACTTCAACTGTACATACTCTAGTCTATTCTCTCTCTCTCTCTCTCTCTCTCTCTCTCTCTCTCTCTCTCTCTCTCTCTCTCTCTCTCTCTCTCTCTCTCTCTCTCTCTCTCTCTCTCTCTCTCTCTCTCTCTCTCTCTCTCTCTCTCTCTCTCTCATATGGGGCTATATGGGTTTGGGAAACATATGTTTACATTGTCAAAGCAGTGAAATAATCAATAAACAACAGTGAGGAGAAACAAACAACAACATAATACATGTCCAGTAAACATCATAAAGGTTTCATATTATCAGCTATTAAACAATGTGTTTAGTACGACTAGTAGGGGAAGATAAATAAACAGGTAAATATTGGTTGAACACTACATGACCAAAGGTATGAGGACGCAGGGATTCTGCCACTGTGTACTTTCTGTTTAGGGCCAAATAGCATTCTAGTTTGCTCTGTTTTTTGGTTGATTCTTTCCGGTGTGTCAAATAATTATATTTTTGTTTTCTTATAATTTGGTTGGGTCTAATTGTGTTGTTGTCCTGGGGCTCTGTTTTTGTTTGTGAACAGAGCCCCAGGACCAGCTGGCTGATGGGACTCTTCTCCAGGTTAATCTGTCTGTAGGTGATGGCTTTGTTATGGAAGGTTTGGGAAGCTCTTCTCTGGATTTTGATAATTAACATCTATAGTCCAAATTCTGCTCTGTATGCATTGTTTGGGGTTTTGCGTTGTACATAAAATATATTTGTGACGAATTCTGCATGCAGAGTCTAATTTGGGTGTTTGTCCCATTTTGTGAGTTCTTGGTTGGTGAGCGGACCCCAGACCTCACAACCATAGAGCACAATGGGTTCTATAACTGATTAAAGTATTTTTTGCCGTGTCCAACATACAGTAAACATTTGATTTCCGAGTCCAGTAGGATGTATCCGGGTGCTGCAGACTGTTATAGTGCCCTCCAATTCATTTATATATATATATGTATATGTTAAGGGTGGGCTCAAGCTGCATCCGTCTGACCCCACGGCCCTGAGGAAAGAAATCTGTGTGTTTTTTGCCTATTTTAACCACACACTTGTTTGTGTACAAGGATTTTATAATCGTTTTCTCTTTAAACAATGCTTACCATCAATTTTCATAGCAGACCCTCATGCCAAATTGAGTCAAAAATATTTTTTGAAATCAACAAAGAATGAGAAGACTTTGCTTTTGTTTTGTTTGTTTGTGAATTAGGATGTGCAGGGTTCATACGTGGTCTGTCATATATGATATTTTAGTAAGAAGCCAATTTGGACATTGTTTTC
Source organism: Coregonus lavaretus (assembly GCF_964263955.1). Taxonomy (NCBI): domain Eukaryota; kingdom Metazoa; phylum Chordata; class Actinopteri; order Salmoniformes; family Salmonidae; genus Coregonus; species Coregonus lavaretus. The sequence goes on along the minus strand of NW_028161023.1, from coordinate 21,980 downwards.
ACTGAGGAAATGTTGAAGCCTGCTGTTGATGATACTGCAGAGGATTCTTCCAAGGTTACTGTTGATGCAGATTCCACGGTAATTATATGGGTCTAATTTGTCTCCACTTTTGTGGATTGGGATGATCATACCTTAGTTCCAAATATTGGGGAGGATGCAAGATCTAAGGAAGATGTTAAATAGTTTAAGAATAGCCCATTGGAATTTGTTGTCTATATATATATATATATATCATTTTGTTTAATAAACCATCAACACCACAGGCCTTTTTAGGATGGAGGGTTTGTATTTTGTGCTGTAGTTCATTCAATGTAATTGGAGAATCCAGTGGGTTCTGGTAGTCTTTAGTAGCTGATTCTAAGATTTGCAAATCATCGTGTACAGTGAATTCAGAAAGTATTCAGATCCCTTGACTTTTTCCACATTTTGTTAAGTTAGTCTTATTCTAAAATTGATTAAATAAAACATTTTCCTCATCAATCTACACACAATACCCCATAATGACAATGAGAAAATAGGTTTTTAGATTTTTTTGCAAATGTATAAAAAAATATCAGGTACCTTGTTTACATAAGTATTCATACCCTTTGCTATGAGACGTGAAATGAAGCTCAGGTGCATCCTGTTTCCATTGATCATCCTTAAGATGTTTCTACAAATTTATTGGAGTCCACTTGTGGTAAATTCAATTAATTGGACTTAATTTGAAAAGGCACACATCTGTCTATATAAACTCACACAGTTGACAGTGCATGTCAAAGCAAAAAGCAAGCCATGAGGTCGAAGGAATTGTCCGTAGGGCTCCGAGACAGGATTGTGTCGAGGCACAGATCTGGGGAAGGGTACCAAAAGATTTCTGCAGCATTGAAGGTCCCCAAGAACACAGTGGCCTCCATCATTCTTAAATGGAAGAAGTTTGGAACCACCAAGACTCTTCCTAGAGCTGGCCGTCCGGCCAAACTGAGCAATCGGGGGAGAGCGCTCAGGACCTCAGACTGGGTCGAAGGTTAATCTTCCAACAGGACAATGACACTAAGCACACATCCAAGACAACGCAGGAGTGGCTTCAGGACAAGTCCCTGAATGTCCTTGAGTGGCCCAGCCAGAGCCTGGACTTGAACATGATCGAACAACTCTGGAGAGACTTGAAAATAGCTGTGCAGCAACGCTCCCCATCCAACCTGACAGAGCTTGAGAGGATCTGCAGAGAAGAATGGGAGAAACTCCCCAAATACAGGTGTGTCAAGTTTGTAGCGTCCTACCCAAGAAGACTCAAGGTTGTAATCGCTGCCAAAGGTGCTTCAACAAAGTACAGAGTAAAGGGTCTGAATACTTATGTAAAAACGTGTTTTTGCTTCGTCATTATGTGGTATTGTGTGTAGATTGATTAGGAAAAAAACTAACATTTAATCCATTTTAGAATAAGGCTGTAATGTAACAAAATGTGGAAAAAGTCAAGGGGTCTAAATACTTTCCGAATGCACTGTATATGTTTTGGCTCTTGGTTATTTTTTATTTTGCCAAATAGGTTTGAGAAGTGATTTATCCATACATCTCTATTTTGGATAGATTCGTGTTGTTGTTTGTTTAGTGTTTTACAATTTTCCCAGAAGTGGTTAGAGTCTATGGATTTTTCAATTACATTGAGCTGATTTCTGACATGCTGTTCCTTCTTTTTCTGTAGTGTATTTCTGTATTGTTTTAGTGATTCACCATAGTGAAGGCTAAGGTTTTCTGGGTCTCTGTTTTTGGTTGGATAGGTTTCTCAATTTCTTTCTTAGGTTTTTGAATTGTTTGACACTGTTGTTAATTTTCTTTGGTTGTCTGCTTGACATTTTTAGATTTGACAGGGAAGCTGAAAGGTCAAAAATAATGTTTAGGTTTTCTACTGCCAAGTTTACACCTTCACTATTACAGTGAAATGTTTTGTCCAGGAAGTTGTCTAAAATGGATTTAATTTGTTGTTGCCTAATTGTTTTTTGGGTAGGTTTCCACACTACTTTCCTTCCATCTATAGCATTTCTTAATATTGTGCAGTTCCTTTGGTTTTGATGCCTCATGATTGAGTATTGCTCTGTTCAAGTAGACTGTGATTTTGCTGTGATCTGATAGGGGTGTCAGTGGGCTGACTGTGAACGCTCTGAGAGACTCTGGGTTGAGGTCAGTGATAAAGTAGTCTACAGTACTACTACCAAGAGATGAGATATAGGTGTACCTACCATAGGAGTCCCCTCGAAGCCTACCATTGACTATGTACAGAACCAGCATGCAACAGAGCTGCAGGAGTTGTGACCTGTTTTTGTTAGTTTTTTTTTGTCATAGTTGTGTTTTGGGAGGGAATGCTGTCACCTCCAGGTAGGTGTTTGTCCCCCTGTGTGCTGAGGGTGTCAGGTTCTTGTCCAGTTCTGGCATTTAGGTCACCACAGACTAGTACATGTCCCTGGGCCTGGAAATTGTTAATCTCCCCATCTAGGATGGAGAAGCTATGGATGGAGAAACTGTCATCATAAATGTATGGGGATTCTATTGGGGGGGTTATAGGTAGAAACAGGAGGCCATTTTTCTCTGTTGAGATCATTTCCTTTTGAATTTCTAGCCAAAGGTAAAATGTGCCTGCATTGACTAATTTAATAGAGTGAGTTAGGTCTGCTCTATACCAAATTAGCATACCCCCTGAGTCCCTTCCCTGTTTCACACCTGGTAGTTTGGTGGATGGGACTACCAGCTCTCTGTAACCTAGAGGGCAACCAGTGGGTCCGTCTCCTCTATACCATGTTTCTTGTAGGATGACAATGTCTGTATTTCCAATGTCTTTGATGACGTCTGGGTTCCTGCTCTTTAGGCCAAAATGCAGATTAGGCTCTCTCTTTCTCTCTCTGCCTCTTCTAGTTTTCAGTCAGTCAGGGATTTAAAGTAGCTTCACAGAGAGGGTGTAGTAATCCACTGTCTGTCTAATCCTGTGCCCATGGAGTCAGTCTAGCGTTCACATACATACACACACACACACACACACACACACACACACACACACACACACACACTGACAGTGCAGGTAAACAAGTATGGCTTTCATAGCAGAGGGAAGAGAAATGTAGCGTTGGCTGGTTATGTTACATGTACTGTCTCTGTACCAGTGGTTTATGTCTTCATGTCGAAGGGGCTGATAGAGGCTCCTTCCCGTTTGATGGACTGAAGTCTTTAGGGTGTTTCTGCCTGCCTGGGTTGGTATATACAGTGGGGAAAAAAAGTATTTAGTCAGCCACCAATTGTGCAAGTTCTCCCACTTAAAAAGATGAGAGAGGCCTGTCATTTTCATCATAGGTACACGTCAACTATGACAGACAAATTGAGGAAAAAAATTCCAGAAAATCACATTGTAGGATTTTTAATGAATTTATTTGCAAGTTATGGTGGAAAATAAGTATTTGGTCACCTACAAACAAGCAATATTTCTGGCTCTCACAGACCTGTAACTTCTTCTTTAAGAGGATCCCCTGTCCTCCACTCGTTACCTGTATTAATGGCACCTGTTTGAACTTGTTATCAGTATAAAAGACACCTGTCCACAACCTCAAACAGTCACACTCCAAACTCCACTATGGCCAAGACCAAAGAGCTGTCAAAGGACACCAGAAACAAAATTGTAGACCTGCACCAGGCTGGGAAGACTGAATCTGCAATAGGTAAGCAGCTTGGTTTGAAGAAATCAACTGTGGGAGCAATTATTAGGAAATGGAAGACATACAAGACCACTGATAATCTCCCTCGATCTGGGGCTCCATGCAAGATCTCACCCCGTGGGGTCAAAATGATCACAAGAACGGTGAGCAAAAATCCCAGAACCACACGGGGGGACCTAGTGAATGACCTGTAGAGAGCTGGGACCAAAGTAACAAAGCCTACCATCAGTAACACACTACGCCGCCAGGGACTCAAATCATGCAGTGCCAGATGTGTCCCCCTGCTTAAGCCAGTACATGTCCAGGCCCGTCTGAAGTTTGCTAGAGTGCATTTGGATGGTCCAGAAGAGGATTGGGAGAATGTCATATGGTCCGATGACTTTTTGGTAAAAACTCAACTCGTCGTGTTTGGAGGACAAAGAATGCTGAGTTGCATCCAAAGAACACCATACCTACTGTGAAGCATGGGGGTGGAAACATCATGCTTTGGGGCTGTTTTTCTGCAAAGGGACCAGGACGACTGATCCGTGTAAAGGAAAGAATGAATGGGGCCATGTATCGTGAGATTTTGAGTGAAAACCTCCTTCCATCAGCAAGGGCATTGAAGATGAAACGTGGCAGGGTCTTTCAGCATGACAATGATCCCAAACACACCGCCCGGGCAACGAAGGAGTGGCTTCGTAAGAAGCATTTCAAGGTCCTGGAGTGGCCTAGCCAGTCTCCAGATCTCAACCCCATAGAAGATCTTTGGAGGGAGTTGAAAGTCCGTGTTGCCCAGCGACAGCCCCAAAACATCACTGCTCTAGAGGAGATCTGCATGGATGAATGGGCCAAAAATACCAGCAACAGTGAGTGAAAACTTTGTGAAGACTTACAGAAAACGTTTGACCTGTGTCATTGCCAACAAAGGGTATATAACAAAGTATTGAGAAACTTTTGTTATTGACCAAATACTTATTTTCCACCATAATTTGCAAATAAATTCATAAAAAATCCTACAATGTGATTTTCTGGATTTTTTTTTTTCTCATTTTGTCTGTCATAGTTGACGTGTACCTATAATGAAAATTACAGGCCTCTCTCATCTTTTTAAGTGGGAGAACTTGCACAATTGGTGCCTGACTAAATAATTTTTTCCCCCACTGTATCTGGGATTGAATATGAAGTATTCATCATGCTTATTGAACATTTAGTCCCCCCTTCCATCCCCATCCTCCACCCCTCCACCCCCTTCCATCCCCCACACCCCTTCCATCCCCCCATCCTCCACCCCCCTTCCATCCCCACCATCCCCCCATCCTCCACCCTTCCACCACCCTTCCATCCCCCACACCCCTTCCATCCCCCCATCCTCCACCCCCCTTCCATCCCCCCATCCTCCACCCCTCCACCCCCCTTCCATCCCCCATCCTCCACCCCTCCACCCCCCTTCCATCTCCCCATCCTCCACCCCTCCACCCTCCTTCCATCCCCCCATCCTCCACCCCTCCACCCCCCTTCCATCCCCCCATCCTCCACCCCTCCACCCCCCTTCCATCTCCCCATCCTCCACCCCTCCACCCTCCTTCCATCCACCCATCCTCCACCCCTCCACCCCCCTTTCATCTCCCCATCCTCCACCCCTCCACCCCCCTTCCATCCCCTCCACCCCCCTTCCATCCCCCCCTCCACCCCTCCACTCCCCCATCCTCCACCCCTCTTCCATCCCCCCATCCATCCACCCACCCCCCTTCCATCCCCCATCCTCCACCCCATCCTCCACCCCCCCTCCACCCCTCCACCCCCCTCCACCCCCCTTCCATCCCCCATCCTCCACCCCATCCTCCACCCCCCCTCCACCCCTTCACCCCCCTCCACCCCCCTTCCATCCCCCATCCTCCACCCCCCCCCCACCCCTTCCCTCCACCCCCCCTCCACTTTTGATTGAAGGTGACTTTTTCTCTACACACTGTAGTCGGGAAAAGAGTTTGACATTCGCACACGGACATCTAGAGAAATATGTGAAGCTACTTTGCGGTCTTTACAGTACACTGTACTCTATTGATGTAAATGGTTTTCTATTTTGGGTTTTTCCTCCCATACAGACTAATTAAAAGCTACGTTTGTGCATCGTGGAATAAGAACATTTGTTCTGTCCGTATTTTGTCTGCGTTCCACAGATAACACTGTTTAAAAGGATAAAGAGACTGAAGCAGAGAGACGTGAACAGAAAGGAAAGCCATGTTTTAAACTGGCATCTAGTGTCTGTGTAATACAATATCACGTTAGAATGATTTGCAGTTGAGTATAAGTGACGTTTTAAACACACGCACACAGCACACAGCACACAGTGTGTTGGCTGGCAGTACTGTAGTGTGTTGGCTGGCAGTACTGTAGTGTGTTGGCTGGCAGTACTGTAGTGTGTTGGCTGGCAGTACTGTAGTGTGTTGGCTGGCAGTACTGTAGTGTGTTGGCTGGCAGTACTGTAGTGTGTTGGCTGGCAGTACTGTAGTGTGTTGGCTGGCAGTACTGTAGTGTAATTGGCCAATGTGTCACTGGAGGAACCCCCAGGCTGCGTCCCAAATGGCACCCTATCCCCTATATAGTGCACTACTTTAGACCAGAGCCAATTGCATGGTAGTGCACTGTAGAGGGAACAGGGTGCCATTTTAGAGCAACACTGAGAGAGAGCCAGAGAGAGAGGATCCTGGAGAAGAGAGAGAGGAGTGTACACCTAATGAAGGTCTCTTTGTGATTTAGAGGTGTGTGTGTGTGTGTGTGTGTGTGTCTGTGTGTGTCTGTGTCTGTGTGTTAGTGTGTGACTCCAGTTTCCAGGGGGAAGATCAATGTGTTTAACTGTGACTGCAGGGACTAAAGGAGAAGCCTGGTTCTAGGAGGTAGGAGACTCCCTAAAGGAGAAGCCTGGTTCTAGGAGGTAGGAGACTCCCTAAAGGAGAAGCCTGGTTCTAGGAGGTAGGAGACTCCCTAAAGGAGAAGCCTGGTTCTAGGAGGTAGGAGACTCCCTAAAGGAGAAGCCTGGTTCTAGGAGGTAGGAGACTCCCTAAAGGAGAAGCCTGGTTCTAGGAGCTAGGAGACTCCCTAAAGGAGAAGCCTGGTTCTAGGAGGTAGGAGACTCCCTAAAGGAGAAGCCTGGTTCTAGGAGGTAGGTGACTCCCTAAAGGAGAAGCCTGGTTCTAGGAGGTAGGAGACTCCCTAAAGGAGAGTCTGGTTCTAGGAGGTAGGAGACTCCCTAAAGGAGAAGCCTGGTTCTAGGAGGTAGGAGACTCCCTAAAGGAGAAGCCTGGTTCTAGGAGCTAGGAGACTCCCTAAAGGAGAAGCCTGGTTCTAGGAGGTAGGAGACTCCCTAAAGGAGAGTCTGGTTCTAGGAGGTAGGAGTCTCCCTAAAGGAGAGTCTGGTTCTAGGAGGTAGGAGACTCCCTAAAGGAGAGTCTGGTTCGAGGAGGTAGGAGACTCCCTAAAGGAGAAGCCTGGTTCTAGGAGCTAGGAGACTCCCTAAAGGAGAAGCCTGGTTCTAGGAGGTAGGAGACTCCCTAAAGGAGAAGCCTGGTTCTAGGAGGTAGGAGACTCCCTAAAGGAGAAGCCTGGTTCTAGGAGCTAGGAGACTCCCTAAAGGAGAAGCCTGGTTCTAGGAGGTAGGAGACTCCCTAAAGGAGAAGCCTGGTTCTAGGAGGTAGGAGACTCCCTAAAGGAGAAGCCTGGTTCTAGGAGGTAGGAGACTCCCTAAAGGAGAAGCCTGGTTCTAGGAGGTAGGAGACTCCCTAAAGGAGAAGCCTGGTTCTAGGAGGTAGGAGACTCCCTAAAGGAGAAGCCTGGTTCTAGGAGGTAGGAGACTCCCTAAAGGAGAAGCCTGGTTCTAGGAGGTAGGAGACTCCCTAAAGGAGAAGCCTGGTTCTAGGAGGTAGGAGACTCCCTAAAGGAGAAGCCTGGTTCTAGGAGGTAGGAGACTCCCTAAAGGAGAAGCCTGGTTCTAGGAGCTAGGAGACTCCCTAAAGGAGAAGTGTGGTTCTAGGAGGTAGGAGACTCCCTAAAGGAGAAGTGTGGTTCTAGGAGGTAGGAGACTCCCTAAAGGAGAAGCCTGGTTCTAGGAGGTAGGAGACTCCCTAAAGGAGAAGCCTGGTTCTAGGAGGTAGGAGACTCCCTAAAGGAGAAGCCTGGTTCTAGGAGGTAGGAGACTCCCTAAAGGAGAAAGCCTGGTTCTAGGAGGTAGGAGACTCCCTAAAGGAGAAGCCTGGTTCTAGGAGGTAGGAGACTCCCTAAAGGAGAAGCCTGGTTCTAGGAGGTAGGAGACTCCCTAAAGGAGAGCCTGGTTCTAGGAGGTAGGAGACTCCCTAAAGGAGAAGCCTGGTTCTAGGAGGTAGGAGACTCCCTAAAGGAGAAGCCTGGTTCTAGGAGGTAGGAGACTCCCTAAAGGAGAAGCCTGGTTCTAGGAGGTAGGAGACTCCCTAAAGGAGAAGCCTGGTTCTAGGAGGTAGGAGACTCCCTAAAGGAGAAGCCTGGTTCTAGGAGGTAGGAGACTCCCTAAAGGAGAAGCCTGGTTCTAGGTAGGAGACTCCCTAAAGGAGAAGCCTGGTTCTAGGAGGTAGGAGACTCCCTAAAGGAGAAGTCTGGTTCTAGGAGGTAGGAGACTCCCTAAAGGAGAAGCCTGGTTCTAGGAGGTAGGAGACTCCCTAAAGGAGAGTCTGGTTCTAGGAGGTAGGAGACTCCCTAAAGGAGAGTCTGGTTCTAGGAGGTAGGAGACTCCCTAAAGGAGAAGCCTGGTTCTAGGAGGTAGGAGACTCCCTAAAGGAGAAGCCTGGTTCTAGGAGGTAGGAGACTCCCTAAAGGAGAGTCTGGTTCTAGGAGGTAGGAGTCTCCCTAAAGGAGAGTCTGGTTCTAGGAGGTAGGAGACTCCCTAAAGGAGAGTCTGGTTCTAGGAGGTAGGAGACTCCCTAAAGGAGAAGCCTGGTTCTAGGAGCTAGGAGACTCCCTAAAGGAGAAGCCTGGTTCTAGGAGGTAGGAGACTCCCTAAAGGAGAAGCCTGGTTCTAGGAGGTAGGAGACTCCCTAAAGGAGAAGCCTGGTTCTAGGAGGTAGGAGACTCCCTAAAGGAGAAGCCTGGTTCTAGGAGGTAGGAGACTCCCTAAAGGAGAAGCCTGGTTCTAGGAGGTAGGAGACTCCCTAAAGGAGAAGCCTGGTTCTAGGAGGTAGGAGACTCCCTAAAGGAGAAGCCTGGTTCTAGGAGGTAGGAGACTCCCTAAAGGAGAAGCCTGGTTCTAGGAGGTAGGAGACTCCCTAAAGGAGAAGCCTGGTTCTAGGAGGTAGGAGACTCCCTAAAGGAGAAGCCTGGTTCTAGGAGGTAGGAGACTCCCTAAAGGAGAAGCCTGGTTCTAGGAGGTAGGAGACTCCCTAAAGGAGAAGCCTGGTTCTAGGAGGTAGGAGACTCCCTAAAGGAGAAGCCTGGTTCTAGGAGCTAGGAGACTCCCTAAAGGAGAAGTGTGGTTCTAGGAGGTAGGAGACTCCCTAAAGGAGAAGTGTGGTTCTAGGAGGTAGGAGACTCCCTAAAGGAGAAGCCTGGTTCTAGGAGGTAGGAGACTCCCTAAAGGAGAAGCCTGGTTCTAGGAGGTAGGAGACTCCCTAAAGGAGAAAGCCTGGTTCTAGGAGGTAGGAGACTCCCTAAAGGAGAGTCTGGTTCTAGGAGGTAGGAGACTCCCTAAAGGAGAAGCCTGGTTCTAGGAGGTAGGAGACTCCCTAAAGGAGAGTCTGGTTCTAGGAGGTAGGAGACTCCCTAAAGGAGAGTCTGGTTCTAGGAGCTAGGAGACTCCCTAAAGGAGAGTCTGGTTCTAGGAGCTAGGAGACTCCCTAAAGGAGAAGCCTGGTTCTAGGAGGTAGGAGACTCCCTAAAGGAGAGTCTGGTTCTAGGAGGTAGGAGACTCCCTAAAGGAGAAGCCTGGTTCTAGGAGGTAGGAGACTCCCTAAAGGAGAAGCCTGGTTCTAGGAGGTAGGAGACTCCCTAAAGGAGAGTCTGGTTCTAGGAGGTAGGAGACTCCCTAAAGGAGAGTCTGGTTCTAGGAGCTAGGAGACTCCCTAAAGGAGAAGCCTGGTTCTAGGAGCTAGGAGACTCCCTAAAGGAGAAGCCTGGTTCTAGGAGCTAGGAGACTCCCTAAAGGAGAAGCCTGGTTCTAGGAGCTAGGAGACTCCCTAAAGGAGAAGCCTGGTTCTAGGAGCTAGGAGACTCCCTAAAGGAGAAGCCTGGTTCTAGGAGCTAGGAGACTCCCTAAAGGAGAAGCCTGGTTCTAGGAGCTAGGAGACTCCCTAAAGGAGAAGCCTGGTTCTAGGAGCTAGGAGACTCCCTAAAGGAGAAGCCTGGTTCTAGGAGCTAGGAGACTCCCTAAAGGAGAAGCCTGGTTCTAGGAGGTAGGAGACTCCCTAAAGGAGAAGCCTGGTTCTAGGAGGTAGGAGACTCCCTAAAGGAGAAGCCTGGTTCTAGGAGGTAGGAGACTCCCTAAAGGAGAAGCCTGGTTCTAGGAGGTAGGAGACTCCCTAAAGGAGAAGCCTGGTTCTAGGAGGTAGGAGACTCCCTAAAGGAGAAGCCTGGTTCTAGGAGGTAGGAGACTCCCTAAAGGAGAAGCCTGGTTCTAGGAGGTAGGAGACTCCCTAAAGGAGAAGCCTGGTTCTAGGAGCTAGGAGACTCCCTAAAGGAGAAGCGTGGTTCTAGGAGGTAGGAGACTCCCTAAAGGAGAGGTGTGGTTCTAGGAGGTAGGAGACTCCCTAAAGGAGAATCCTGGTTCTAGGAGGTAGGAGACTCCCTAAAGGAGAAGCCTGGTTCTAGGAGGTAGGAGACTCCCTAAAGGAGAAGCCTGGTTCTAGGAGGTAGGAGACTCCCTAAAGGAGAAGCCTGGTTCTAGGAGGTAGGAGACTCCCTAAAGGAGAAGCCTGGTTCTAGGAGGTAGGAGACTCCCTAAAGGAGAAGCCTGGTTCTAGGAGGTAGGAGACTCCCTAAAGGAGAAGCCTGGTTCTAGGAGGTAGGAGACTCCCTAAAGGAGAAGCCTGGTTCTAGGAGGTAGGAGACTCCCTAAAGGAGAAGCCTGGTTCTAGGAGGTAGGAGAAACCCTAAAGGAGAAGCCTGGTTCTAGGTAGGAGACTCCCTAAAGGAGAAGCCTGGTTCTAGGAGCTAGGAGACTCCCTAAAGGAGAAGCCTGGTTCTAGGAGGTAGGAGACTCCCTAAAGGAGAAGTGTGGTTCTAGGAGGTAGGAGACTCCCTAAAGGAGAAGTCTGGTTCTAGGAGGTAGGAGACTCCCTAAAGGAGAAGCCTGGTTCTAGGAGGTAGGAGACTCCCTAAAGGAGAAGCCTGGTTCTAGGAGCTAGGAGACTCCCTAAAGGAGAAGCCTGGTTCTAGGAGGTAGGAGACTCCCTAAAGGAGGAGTCTGGTTCTAGGAGGTAGGAGACTCCCTAAAGGAGAAGCCTGGTTCTAGGAGGTAGGAGACTCCCTAAAGGAGAGTCTGGTTCTAGGAGGTAGGAGACTCCCTAAAGGAGAGTCTGGTTCTAGGAGGTAGGAGACTCCCTAAAGGAGAAGCCTGGTTCTAGGAGGTAGGAGACTCCCTAAAGGAGAAGCCTGGTTCTAGGAGGTAGGAGACTCCCTAAAGGAGAGTCTGGTTCTAGGAGGTAGGAGTCTCCCTAAAGGAGAGTCTGGTTCTAGGAGGTAGGAGACTCCCTAAAGGAGAAGCCTGGTTCTAGGAGCTAGGAGCCTCCCTAAAGGAGAAGCCTGGTTCTAGGAGGTAGGAGACTCCCTAAAGGAGTAGCCTGGTTCTAGGAGGTAGGAGACTCCCTAAAGGAGAAGCCTGGTTCTAGGAGGTAGGAGACTCCCTAAAGGAGAAGCCTGGTTCTAGGAGGTAGGAGACTCTCTAAAGGAGAAGCCTGGTTCTAGGAGGTAGAAGACTCCCTAAAGGAGAAGTCTGATTCTAGGAGGTAGGAGACTCCCTAAAGGAGAAGCCTGGTTCTAGGAGGTAGGAGTCTCCCTAAAGGAGAGTCTGGTTCTAGGAGGTAGGAGACTCCCTAAAGGAGAGTCTGGTTCTAGGAGGTAGGATACTCCCTAAAGGAGAGTCTGGTTCTAGGAGCTAGGAGACTCCCTAAAGGAGAAGCCTGGTTCTAGGAGGTAGGAGACTCCCTAAAGGAGAAGCCTGGTTCTAGGAGCTAGGAGACTCCCTAAAGGAGAAGCCTGGTTCTAGGAGCTAGGAGACTCCCTAAAGGAGAAGCCTGGTTCTAGGAGGTAGGAGACTCCCTAAAGGAGAAGCCTGGTTCTAGGAGCTAGGAGACTCCCTAAAGGAGAAGCCTGGTTCTAGGAGGTAGGAGACTCCCTAAAGGAGAAGCCTGGTTCTAGGAGCTAGGAGACTCCCTAAAGGAGAAGCCTGGTTCTAGGAGGTAGGAGACTCCCTAAAGGAGAAGCCTGGTTCTAGGAGCTAGGAGACTCCCTAAAGGAGAAGTCTGGTTCTAGGAGGTAGGAGACTCCCTAAAGGAGAGTCTGGTTCTAGGAGCTAGGATACTCCCTAAAGGAGAAGCCTGGTTCTAGGAGCTAGGAGACTCCCTAAAGGAGAAGCCTGGTTCTAGGAGGTAGGAGACTCCCTAAAGGAGAGTCTGGTTCTAGGAGCTAGGAGACTCCCTAAAGGAGAAGCCTGGTTCTGGGAGGTAGGAGACTCCCTAAAGGAGAGTCTGGTTCTAGGAGCTAGGAGACTCCCTAAAGGAGAAGCCTGGTTCTAGGAGGTAGGAGACTCCCTAAAGGAGAAGCCTGGTTCTAGGAGGTAGGAGACTCCCTAAAGGAGAAGCCTGGTTCTAGGAGGTAGGAGACTCCCTAAAGGAGAATCCTGGTTCTAGGAGGTAGGAGACTCCCTAAAGGAGAAGCCTGGTTCTAGGAGGTAGGAGACTCCCTAAAGGAGAAGCCTGGTTCTAGGAGCTAGGAGACTCCCTAAAGGAGAAGTCTGGTTCTAGGAGGTAGGAGACTCCCTAAAGGAGAGTCTGGTTCTAGGAGGTAGGAGACTCCCTAAAGGAGAAGCCTGGTTCTAGGAGCTAGGAGACTCCCTAAAGGAGAAGCCTGGTTCTAGGAGGTAGGAGACTCCCTAAAGGAGAAGCCTGGTTCTAGGAGGTAGGAGACTCCCTAAAGGAGAAGCCTGGTTCTAGGAGGTAGGAGACTCCCTAAAGGAGAAGCCTGGTTCTAGGAGGTAGGAGACTCCCTAAAGGAGAAGCCTGGTTCTAGGAGCTAGGAGACTCCCTAAAGGAGAAGCGTGGTTCTAGGAGGTAGGAGACTCCCTAAAGGAGAGGTGTGGTTCTAGGAGGTAGGAGACTCCCTAAAGGAGAAGCCTGGTTCTAGGAGGTAGGAGACTCCCTAAAGGAGAAGCCTGGTTCTAGGAGGTAGGAGACTCCCTAAAGGAGAAGCCTGGTTCTAGGAGGTAGGAGACTCCCTAAAGGAGAAGCCTGGTTCTAGGAGGTAGGAGACTCCCTAAAGGAGAAGCCTGGTTCTAGGATGTAGGAGACTCCCTAAAGGAGAAGCCTGGTTCTAGGAGGTAGGAGACTCCCTAAAGGAGAAGCCTGGTTCTAGGAGGTAGGAGACTCCCTAAAGGAGAAGCCTGGTTCTAGGAGGTAGGAGACTCCCTAAAGGAGAAGCCTGGTTCTAGGAGGTAGGAGACTCCCTAAAGGAGAAGCCTGGTTCTAGGAGGTAGGAGACTCCCTAAAGGAGAAGCCTGGTTCTAGATAGGAGACTCCCTAAAGGAGAAGCCTGGTTCTAGGAGGTAGGAGACTCCCTAAAGGAGAAGCCTGGTTCTAGGAGGTAGGAGACTCCCTAAAGGAGAAGTCTGGTTCTAGGAGGTAGGAGACTCCCTAAAGGAGAAGCCTGGTTCTAGGAGGTAGGAGACTCCCTAAAGGAGAAGCCTGGTTCTAGGAGCTAGGAGACTCCCTAAAGGAGAAGCCTGGTTCTAGGAGGTAGGAGACTCCCTAAAGGAGGAGTCTGGTTCTAGGAGGTAGGAGACTCCCTAAAGGAGAAGCCTGGTTCTAGGAGGTAGGAGACTCCCTAAAGGAGAGTCTGGTTCTAGGAGGTAGGAGACTCCCTAAAGGAGAGTCTGGTTCTAGGAGGTAGGAGACTCCCTAAAGGAGAAGCCTGGTTCTAGGAGGTAGGAGACTCCCTAAAGGAGAAGCCTGGTTCTAGGAGGTAGGAGACTCCCTAAAGGAGAGTCTGGTTCTAGGAGGTAGGAGTCTCCCTAAAGGAGAGTCTGGTTCTAGGAGGTAGGAGACTCCCTAAAGGAGTAGCCTGGTTCTAGGAGCTAGGAGACTCCCTAAAGGAGAAGCCTGGTTCTAGGAGGTAGGAGACTCCCTAAAGGAGTAGCCTGGTTCTAGGAGGTAGGAGACTCCCTAAAGGAGAAGCCTGGTTCTAGGAGGTAGGAGACTCCCTAAAGGAGAAGCCTGGTTCTAGGAGGTAGGAGACTCTCTAAAGGAGAAGCCTGGTTCTAGGAGGTAGAAGACTCCCTAAAGGAGAAGTCTGGTTCTAGGAGGTAGGAGACTCCCTAAAGGAGAAGCCTGGTTCTAGGAGGTAGGAGACTCCCTAAAGGAGAAGCCTGGTTCTAGGAGGTAGGAGTCTCCCTAAAGGAGAGTCTGGTTCTAGGAGGTAGGAGACTCCCTAAAGGAGAGTCTGGTTCTAGGAGGTAGGAGACTCCCTAAAGGAGAGTCTGGTTCTAGGAGCTAGGAGACTCCCTAAAGGAGAAGCCTGGTTCTAGGAGGTAGGAGACTCCCTAAAGGAGAAGCCTGGTTCTAGGAGCTAGGAGACTCCCTAAAGGAGAAGCCTGGTTCTAGGAGCTAGGAGACTCCCTAAAGGAGAAGTGTGGTTCTAGGAGGTAGGAGACTCCCTAAAGGAGAAGCCTGGTTCTAGGAGGTAGGAGACTCCCTAAAGGAGAAGCCTGGTTCTAGGAGCTAGGAGACTCCCTAAAGGAGAAGCCTGGTTCTAGGAGGTAGGAGACTCCCTAAAGGAGAAGCCTGGTTCTAGGAGCTAGGAGACTCCCTAAAGGAGAAGCCTGGTTCTAGGAGGTAGGAGACTCCCTAAAGGAGAAGCCTGGTTCTAGGAGCTAGGAGACTCCCTAAAGGAGAAGTCTGGTTCTAGGAGGTAGGAGACTCCCTAAAGGAGAGTCTGGTTCTAGGAGCTAGGATACTCCCTAAAGGAGAAGCCTGGTTCTAGGAGCTAGGAGACTCCCTAAAGGAGAAGCCTGGTTCTAGGAGGTAGGAGACTCCCTAAAGGAGAAGCCTGGTTCTAGGAGGTAGGAGACTCCCTAAAGGAGAAGCCTGGTTCTAGGAGGTAGGAGACTCCCTGAAGGAGAAGCCTGGTTCTAGGAGCTAGGAGACTCCCTAAAGGAGAAGTCTGGTTCTAGGAGGTAGGAGACTCCCTAAAGGAGAGTCTGGTTCTAGGAGGTAGGAGACTCCCTAAAGGAGAAGCCTGGTTCTAGGAGCTAGGAGACTCCCTAAAGGAGAAGCCTGGTTCTAGGAGGTAGGAGACTCCCTAAAGGAGAAGCCTGGTTCTAGGAGGTAGGAGACTCCCTAAAGGAGAAGCCTGGTTCTAGGAGCTAGGAGACTCCCTAAAGGAGAAGCCTGGTTCTAGGAGCTAGGAGACTCCCTAAAGGAGAAGCCTGGTTCTAGGAGGTAGGAGACTCCCTAAAGGAGAAGCCTGGTTCTAGGAGGTAGGAGACTCCCTAAAGGAGAGTCTGGTTCTAGGAGGTAGGAGACTCCCTAAAGGAGAAGCCTGGTTCTAGGAGGTAGGAGACTCCCTAAAGGAGAAGCCTGCTTCTAGGGGTCATCTGTTGATAATCACTACTCCCAACACTACACTGCTGAGGCTAGCAGACAACACACAGGAAAGAGTCCAACTGGTTCACTGTAGAGGTTGGGTTTATAAAAGGAAGGGAAAGAGGAAGCTGAAGGGCCATGTTGTACTCAGTAGTTTCACATTGTGTGTGCATCATACGTGTGTGTATCTGTGTGTTTATCCATCCATGTCTGCTTGGCCTGCTTGTTCAGACGGGAAAACAGATACTCTCTGGCCCGTGTGTTTATCCATCCATGTCTGCTTGGCCTGCTTGTTCAGACGGTGTTTGTCCTTCAATCTCCTGATAGTTTCTGTGTGTTTCTCCTTCAATCTCCTAATAGTTTCTGTGTGTTTCTCCTTCAATCTCCTAATAGTTTCTGTGTGTTTCCCCTTTAATCTCCTGATTTCTGTGAACTACACATAGGGAGTGAACTGTGGCCATTTTGAATATTTGTTTTGGAGTGTTTCGAATTGCTTGAGCCTTTTAGAATGTTTTGAGACTGTAAACTAGCAAACATGAGGCTTAGTCTCTGACTGGAGTCCTGGTTATGATGATTATGCTGCTGCTGATGATGATGATGGGGATGATGGTGATGATGCTGGTGATGATGCTGCTGCTGATGATGATGGTGGGGATGATGGTCATGCTGCTGGTGATGATGATGCTGATGATGGTGATGATGCTGCTGGTGATGATGGTGATGATGCTGACGATGATGGCAGGTGGTGTGTATCATGCAGCTTTGCAGTTAAATCTTCTGACCCCACAGTGGAATCACAGCGTCATCACAGTGTCATCACAGTGGAATCACAGAGGCTTGACAGACATTCACCCCAAAGCTGTGTGATGATGGGGCCAAAGTCTCCAGCTGGACCCTCAACATCCTGCTGCTCTCCTCCTCTCAAATCATCCTCTCCTCTTTCACACCCTCTATCCATCCTCCTGATTTTCATTTCCTGCATTTGTGTCCTTATCCCATGCCAAACAGCTCTCCATCTGGCCACTCCGAAACAACTAAACCTCTCTCTAACTCTCTAACCTTTTCCTGTCTTCCAGCAAAC
Source organism: Coregonus lavaretus (assembly GCF_964263955.1). Classification (NCBI taxonomy): domain Eukaryota; kingdom Metazoa; phylum Chordata; class Actinopteri; order Salmoniformes; family Salmonidae; genus Coregonus; species Coregonus lavaretus. The sequence continues at coordinate 5,427 of NW_028161023.1, read as the reverse complement.
CAGTACCCCTCTTCCCTTTCTTCTAACTGTTCTGCATCCAGAAGCCAGGACATTACCAAGTGGAAGTGATGATGTGTGATACCTAATAAGATTAGACAGAGGGAGCCGAGTGTGTGTTTTATCTCTGCCAGACAGTCAGAGGGAGGAGGGGGTTGAGTTGATGACAGAGACACAGAGAGGACACCAGGGACATAGGGAAGAATGGGGGGGGGGGGGTTAATGGAGACTGTTTTATCCAGAAACAGTTAAATCCCTCTGGATAGAGTCACTGCTCCACCGGGCTGGCTGGTTGACTGGGACAGGGATGTTTCATTCATACAGAGGAAGAGAGGAAGGGCTGAGAGAGGAGGGTGGGGTTAGGGAGAGATAGATGGGTGGGGTTAGGGAGAGAGGAGGGGTTGGGTTAGGGAGAGAGAGAGGGGTGGGGTTAGGGAGAGAGGTGGGGTTAGGGAGAGCGGAGGGTGGAGTTAGGGAGAGCGGAGGGTGGAGTTAGGGAGAGAGAGATGGGTGGGGTTAGGGAGAGAGAGGGGTGGGGTGGGGTTAGGGAGAGAGGAGGGGTGGGGTTAGGGAGATAGGAGGGGTGGGGTTAGGGAGAGAGGAGGGTGGAGTTAGGGAGGGTGGAGGGTGGAGTTAGGGAGAGAGGAGGGGTGGGGTTAGGGAGAGAGAAGGGTGGGGTTAGGGAGAGAGGAGGGTGGGGTGGGGTTAGGGAGAGAGGAGGGTGGGGTTAGGGAGAGAGGAGGGGTGGGGTTAGGGAGAGAGGAGGGGTGGGGTTAGGGAGAGAGGAGGGGTGGGGTTAGGGAGAGCGGAGGGTGGGGTTAGGGAGAGAGGAGGGGTGGGGTTAGGGAGAGAGGAGGGGTGGAGAGGATGAATTGGTCAGCATTTATTTTACTGAACTAATTAATTGACTGGTTAGAAAGTGGAACCAGGGGGAAGAGGAATGCACTTCACTATGAAGCCAGGAAGTTAGGTTCAAATAAATGGAATATACAGTTGCTATAAGCTGCAAGAGAAATTTGTGAAATTATAGAAGCAAGTCCCTAGTCGTCGCAGTTTTATTAAAGAGTATTTGAAAGTGTGTGTGACTACAACACTGTTATTGTCATGGATGGATTCCTTTATACTTGCCGGGGGGTTTGGGATCAGCAGCCTCGGGGGGGGGGGGGGGGGGGGAGTTTATAAAACCTTTATTTTATACTCAAGTATTAACACAAATAATGGCACACTGCCTTTTCAGAAATGAAACAACAAATGTCATTCCTAAATAAAAAATGTAAACATACAAATAAATTAAATAAAAATACAAAAAAGCATATATATATACATTCAACTCATTTCATCAACAGAAAATAGTTTCACAAAACCAACTCTTATATTATTACTGTCATCAGTGCCCAATTTTACCCTCCATGGAGTGTCTTTTCTATTTTTCAATGTATCTTTAAGGTGATGATTTTGCCCTTCACCAGAATCTTGGAGAAATGTGGAACAGCTGCAGTTTTACAATCCAGTCTTGCCCCATACACCAGAGGTTCCTCCAACAGCCAATGCACTGACTCTGCTGAAGTGCGTCTGGACACCTTCATTATGCGCCACACCCTTAGAAGTCCTCTGTAAAACGGAGGTACTTCCTCCCTAGAAATGTGGCTGCTATCAACCAAAAATAAAGCCTTCTTTAAACCTAATCCCCCAACCTGCTGTAATACAAGACCTGCCACCCCTCTCCAAACCACATTTTCCGGTCCATAAAGTAACCTTTGAATAAACTGAAACCGGATAGCAGCAGCCCTACTAGCAAGATGTACAAGACCTTGTCCCCCCCTCCTCTTTTGACAAATACAAAACACTTTGTGGAACCCAATGATATTTATCCCAAAAGAAAACTACAATAATCGCCTGTATCTTAGCCAGAAGGCCAGATTGTGGCTCTAAAACGGACAACCGATGCCACAGTGCAGAGGCAATCACATTGTTAACTATAATAGTGCGCCCCCTATATGACATACGAGATTGTACTCCTGAGTGGCGCAGTGGTCTAAGGCACTGCATCGCAGTGCTAACTGTGCCACTAGAGATCCTGGTTCGAATCCAGGCTCTGTCGCAGCCGGCCGCGACCGGGAGACTCATGGGCGGCGCACAATTGGCCCAGCGTCGTCCAGGGTAGGGGAGGGAATGGCCGGCAGGGATGTAGCTCAGTTGATAGAGCATGGCGTTTGCAACGCAAGGGTTGTGGTTTCGATTCCCACGGGGGGCCAGTATAAAAAAAAAAAAAAAAAAAAAAAAAAGATGTATTCACTAACTGTAAGTCGCTCTGGATAAGAGCGTCTGCTAAATGACTAAAATGTAAATAACAACCAATGCCATCTCCTCATCCTCCCTTCCACCATTTCAACCACCCCAATCCTAGGTACACTCCAAGATACTTAAAACCTCCCTTACACCATTCCAGCCCCCCTGGCAAAGCCATGATCCCTCCAGACCATTCTCCAATCTGTAAAGCACAACTTTTTTTCCCCAATTTACCTTTGCAGAGGATATTCTCCTAAAATGATCAACCATTAGACTCAAACTATTCACCTCCGCTTGATTTATCACTAAAATAACTACATCATCAGCATAGGCTGAGAGACGAATAGGAGGAATATCCTCTGAAAGGAACACCCAACACACAGCGCTATTCATCCTTGAGGCTGATTTGATGCTATCATACCCAATGACAGCACCCACTGCTAAGCTACATTCTTCCACTGAACACCCGGCCGCAGCAGGAATCTTTACTCCATGCCGCTGACTAAGTTTTTCAAACTCCAAACCTCCGCGAGTGGCCATTGCAACCAGCCTCACCCGCTGGTAGTGCCCTCGAGAAAAACAACCTCAACGATCCCACCACCCCTATACGTGCTTAGTGATAGTTAGACAAGATAACCTTAAAACAACTAAACTAATCAATAAATATACACACCAAAACCCAATAGAGTGAAAATAATTCCAGTTGCTCTCACAATCACTTCTGCTTCACGACTCACTCCCAGGATGCACTCCGACGAGAGAGAGAGAGCGAGAGGTCATGGCGACAGCAGACCTAGAGGACCCCTCCACTGAGGCTGACCCAGAAGGGGCCTCCAGGATCTACCATTCAGACAATTTGGGAGGACATGATGCCAGGGAGGGAGGAAGGAAGGGGTAGAGAGTGAGAGTGTTGTCAAGGTTCTCTTCTAATTTTTTTTCTTAATCCTTCTTTGTCACTTCATTTTCATTTTTCTAGTCAGTAATATTTCCCTGCATGGCCCTGGTGATGTGCCATCAGTGATGAGAGGGAGATGGGGATGGGAGGATGAGATTGGTGAAAGAATAGAGGGAGTGCAGGGGAGGCAGGGAGAGAGATGGAGAGAGAAATAAGAAAGTGAGAGAGAAGGAGAGAGATCAGAGACAGTTAGAAAGAAAGAGATTGACGGAGAATTGAGAGAAAGGGAGGATTAGAGAGAGGGAGGAAAGGAGTGCTGGAAAAGGACAGAGAGAAAGGGAGACCAGGAGACCGGGAGGATTAGAGAGAGAGGAAAGGAGTGCTGGAAAAGGACAGAGAGAAAGAAGACAGATGGTTTCTGTGCTTCAGCCCAGAGCGTTCTGGGGTGTACGGTGCTCCACACAAACACTACATGGAGGGGAAAGAGGGGGAGGGAGGGGGAGAGAGAGTAAGGGAGGAATGAAAGGAGAGACAGAGAGAGCTGGTGAAGGAGGAGAGAGAAGGGGGGAGAAAGGGAGGGTTGAAGGGGACTGTGATGATCGAGTTTGTCGTTCGCCACCATCCCCCTCTCCATATGTTTGTTTCTTATCTTTCTGACCCCTGACCCAAAACACTTACTCCTCTACCTCTGATGATGACTCATCACTAGAGATCATTCATCCCTCTAGCTCTCTCTTCTCTCCCTCCCCTCCTCCTTCCCTCTCTCCTTTCTCCCCCCCCCCCCCCCCCCCCCCTCCCCTCCGCTCTCTTCATTTATTCCCCACCTGTCTTCTTCCCCCTCCCCTCCCCTCCCCTCCCCTCCCCTCCCCTCCTTTCTCCCATATCTCTTCTCCCCCTCTTCTCTTCCATTTCTGTAATGGCCGCATGTATTCTTAAATCTATACCCAGTACAGCCAGAAGAGGACTGGTCACCCCTCAGATCCTGGTTCCTCTCTACCCAGTACAGCCAGTAGAGGACTGGTCACCCCTCAGATCCTGGTTCCTCTCTACCCAGTACAGCCAGTAGAGGACTGGTCACCCCTCAGATCCTGGTTCCTCTCTACCCAGTACAGCCAGTAGAGGACTGGTCACCCCTCAGATCCTGGTTCCTCTCTACCCAGTACAGCCAGTAGAGGACTGGTCACCCCTCAGAGCCTGGTTCCTCTGGTCTACCCAGTACAGCCAGTAGAGAACTGGTCACCCCTCAGATCCTGGTTCCTCTGGTCTACCCAGTACAGCCAGTAGAGGACTGGTCACCCCTCAGAGCCTGGTTCCTCTCTAGGTTTCTTCCTAGGTTCCTGCCTTTCTAGGGAGTTTTTCATAACCACTGTGCTTCTGCATCTGCATTGCTTGCTGTTTGGGCTTTTACGCTGGGTATCTGTAAAGGACTTTGTCACAACTGCTAATGTAAAAAGGGCTTTATAAAATACATGTGTTTGATTCCATTCTGTGTAACTTACATGTTTTTCCCCCTCAGCTGTCCATGTTTGTTTAATTTCACCTCTCTCCTTCTGTTCTGTTTTCTCACCCCTTCCCTCTCTAATCCATCGTCTGTGTGTGTGTGTGTGTGTACGTGCGTGTGTGTGTGCTCATCCGTGTACTTTGAGAATGATGGAGAAATTGACATGACACTGTGTCAACCAGTTAACACCAGTGATGGAGGGGGATATCTTACCTCAGTGTCCTCTAGCCTCCACAGTGATGGAGGAAGATATCTTACCTCAGTGTCCTCTAGCCTCCACAGTGATGAGGGGGATATCTTACCTCAGTGTCCTCTAGCCTCCACAGTGATGGAGGAAGATATCTTACGGAGCAGAGACTGAATAGATTTTCTAAGATCAAGTGTTTTCCTTCTATTTGAAATGTTAGGTATTTTTCAGTAAGATCTGTGTAATTTTGCCCACTGTGAGGAACAGGAAAGTGCAGATGAGATCATCATTAGCATAATCTCTCATGGGCAAGACTACGTAAACATAAATGGTACCGTAGGTCTGTCTTTATAATGGGCACCGATAGCTAACCAGCAGCAATATGGGCACCGATAGCTAACCAGCAGCAATATGGGCACCGATAGCTAACCAGCAGCAATATCTACAGTGCTTGAAATGTCCTTCCAATTTGGACAATTCATGATTTTACAGGTGTTAGCATCTTTCCGAATTTCGGAAGGGGAGGGGACATTTGGCCCGTAACTTGCAAAGATCCGG
>NW_028161024.1:10000-33375 GCF_964263955.1 Coregonus lavaretus | reverse complement strand
TACCAATGTGTGGCCTACTATGGGTGTAGACCAGCTCCATAACCTGTAGTGGGGATGTGAAGAGTTGTTGTGAGCTGGTTGTGCTTTGGGGGTTGTGGAAGCCTCTGAATCTAATACACCATATATCGCCTAGCAACAAGTTTTTGTTATTGCTTCGTGCAGCTTTATTCAGCTAAACGTTCTTAACTTCTTAACACCCGCCCGCTTAACCCAGAAGCCAGTTGCACCAATATGTCGGAGGAAACACCGTTCAACTGACGACCGGAGTCAGCCTGCAGGCGCCCCCGGCCCGCCACAAGGAGTCGCTAGAGCGCGATGAGCCAAGTGAAGCCCCTCCCCCCCGGCCAAACCCTCCCCTAACCCGGATGACGCTGGGCCAATCGTGCGCCGCCCTATGGGACTCCCGGTCACGGCCGGTTCTGACACAGCCTGGGTTCGATCCCAGGCTGTAGTGACGCCACAAACACTGCGATGCAGCGCCTTAGACGGCTGCGCCACTCGGGAGGCCTAAAGAGAACATTTTCTCTGTGTGTGTAAGAACGTGCATCCACGTGCGTTTGTTGGCCAGTTAGCACTCTGTGTGTGATGGCTGGTGGACTGAGGGAGGTCTAAGAGCAGAGCTGAGTGTCCTTATATAATACAGCTTGGATTGGAACAGGAAGCAGAGGCTGAGTCCCAAATGGCCCCCTATTCCCTAAATAGAGCACTTCTTTTAACTCAGGACCAATAGGGAATAGGGGGCCATTTGGGACGCAGGGATAATGGATGTCGGCCTTTGATTACCCCCACAGTACCAGGCCACAGAGTGATTACCCCCACAGTACCAGGCCACAGACTGATTACCCCCACAGTACCAGGCCACAGGTAGAGGTCTGACTGATTACCCCACAGTACCAGGACACAGGTAGAGGTCTGAGTGACTCATGTCACATGGGGAAGCCACTCCCACACCATCCATAACCATCCAGGAGACTCATGTCACATGGGGAAGCCACTTCCACACCATCCATAACCATCCAGGAGACTCATGTCACATGGGGAAGCCACTCCCACACCATCCATAACCATCCAGGAGACTCATGTCACATGGGGAAGCCACTTCCACACCATCCATAACCATCCAGGAGACTCATGTCACATGGGGAAGCCACTCCCACACCATCCATAACCATCCAGGAGACTCATGTCACATGGGGAAGCCACTCCCACACCATCCATAACCATCCAGGAGACTCATGTCACATGGGGAAACCACTCTCTCACCATCCATAACCATCCAGGAGACTCATGTCACATGGGGAAGCCACTCCCACACCATCCATAACCATCCAGGAGACTCATGTCACATGGGGAAGCCACTCCCACACCATCCATAACCATCCAGGAGACTCATGTCACATGGGGAAGCCACTCCCACACCATCCATAACCATCCAGGAGACTCATGTCACATGGGGAAACCACTCTCTCACCATCCATAACCATCCAGGAGACTCATGTCACATGGGGAAGCCACTCCCACACCATCCATAACCAGTCTTTCTTCCCCTCACCATGTCTTCATCTCCTCTGTGACTAACCCCAAACCAATGCTCTGGAGGAAGCCTTGGTCAGGAGCCCTTTGGGATCTTCTGTAGTTCTGTAGTTCTGTAGTTCTGTAGCTCTGTAGTTCTGTAGTTCTGTAGTTCTGTAGTTCTGTAGCTCTGTAGTTCTGTAGTTCTGTAGCTCTGTAGTTCTGTAGTTCTGTAGTTCTGTAGTTCTGTAGTTCTGTAGTTCTGCAGTTCTGTAGTTCTGTAGTTCTGTAGTTGTCTAGGCTCCACACCAGTGAAGAAACCCTCAGACCAGACCAGACCCAGACAGGAGAAGCCTCCTACACCCACTCAGGTGGTCTGCAACAGCCACCCAGACCCAACAGAACGACTGTTCCCAGAAATCCCACAGCTGGGTGTGTGTCCGGATTACTCAGCAGCGACAGCATGACTGTACCTACCAGAGAAAAGGGGGAGAGACTCCCTCTCCATCCCTCCCCCTCTCCCTCTCCCTCCCCCTCTCCATCCCTCCCCCCTCTCCCTCCCTCTCTCTCTCTCTTTCCATCATGACATCATGTAGGAATATCAAAGTGACTGACGCGGTCACAGAGTAATAAACGTCTGACCTGCTCTCTAGACCTCTTCTCTGAGGGGGTCTCTGGTGTTCCGGAGGGGAAGTGGGTTTTCTTTACTACCTCCGCATAGAGGTGACCTGCTCTCTAGACCTCTTCTCTGAGGGGGTCTCTGGTATTCCGGAGGGGAAGTGGGTTTTCTTTACTACCTCCGCATAGAGGTGACCTGCTCTCTAGACCTCTTCTCTGAGGGGGTCTCTGGTATTCCGGAGGGGAAGTGGGTTTTCTTTACTGCCTCCGCATAGAGGTGACCTGCTCTCTAGACCTCTTCTCTGAGGGGGTCTCTGGTATTCCGGAGGGGAAGTGGGTTTTCTTTACTACATCCGCATAGAGGAACAAATGCACAGGTTTAGACACACACACACACACACACACACACACACACACACACACACACACACACACACACACACACGCACACACACGCACACACACACACACGCACGCACACACACGCACACACACACACACACACGCACGCACGCACGCGCACGCACGCACGCACGCACGCACGCGCACGCACGCACGCACGCACGCACGCACGCACGCACGCACACACACACACACACACACACACACACACACACACACACACACCACACACACAGACACACACACACACACACACACACACACACACACAGACACACACACACACACACACACACACACACACACACACACACACACACACACACACACACACACACACACACACACACACACACAGACACACACACACACACACACACACACACACACACAGACACACACACACACACACACACACACACACACACACACACACACACACACACACACACACACAGACACACACACACACACACACGCACGCACGCACGCACGCACGCACGCACGCACGCACGCAGACACACACACACACACACACACACACACACACACACACACACACACACACACACACACACACACACACACACAGACACACACACACACCCACACACACACACACACACACAGACACACACACACACACACACACACACACACACACACACACACACACACACACACACACACACACACACACACACAGACACACACACACACACACACACACACACACACACAGACACACACACACACACACACACACACACACACACACACACACACACACACACACACACACACACACACGCACGCACGCACGCACGCACGCACGCACGCACGCACGCAGACACACACACACACACACACACACACACACACACACACCACACACACACACACACACACACACACACAGACACACACACACACACACACACACACACACACACAGACACACACACACACACACACCCCCCCAGAGGGTTACGTCCCCTCCTGCACCTTGTGTGAACAGACACCCTCCTTCTCTGATGAATGTCTGTTTGCACCGAGCCAGGTGCTGCGTCAACAAGCTGTAGTACTGAAAACCTCCCCTGCTCCCTTCTCCCTGCTCCCTGCTCCCCTGCTCCCTGCTCCCTGCTCCCTGCTCTCTGCTCCCTGCTCCCTGCTCCCTGCTCCCTGCTCCCTGCTCCCTGCTCCCTGCTCCCTGCTCCCTGCTCCCTGCTCCCAGCTCCCTTCTCCCTGCTCCCTGCTCCCTGCTCCCTGCCCCGGGATGTTAGCAGGGGACGCTAAGGTGGGATTTGAAATATTGTTCTTGGAAGTTTCTCTCCCTGTTTTTGAGAGCGATTTCCTTCTTCATTCTGAACTGTAGTGGCGGCATCATGTACTCACCAGTTTCAGGGCATTTTGAAGTGAAACACGGAACTATTAAATCCCCAACTTTCTGCAGAAGGGTTTTCATTTGTAGCCAATAATATAGCGTTTCCCTGCTCAGTGTCTGTCAGGACTTTCCCACCATTTGAAGGGATCTGTTGGTATAGACAGAGTTTAGGTAGTTTGAAGGGATCAGTTGGTATAGACAGAGTTTAGGTAGTTTGAAGGGATCAGTCGGTGTAAACAGAGTTTAGGTAGTTTGAAGGGATCAGTTGGTATAGACAGAGTTTAGGTAGTTTGAAGGGATCAGTCGGTGTAAACAGAGTTTAGGTAGTTTGAAGGGATCAGTTGGTATAGACAGAGTTTAGGTAGTTTGAAGGGATCAGTCGGTGTAGACAGAGTTTAGGTAGTTTGAAGGGATCAGTTGGTATAGACAGAGTTTAGGTAGTTTGAAGGGATCAGTCGGTATAGACAGAGTTTAGGTAGTTTGAAGGGATCAGTCGGTATAGACAGAGTTTAGGTAGTTTGAAGGGATCAGTTGGTATAGACAGAGTTTAGGTAGTTTGAAGGGATCAGTCGGTATAGACAGAGTTTAGGTAGTTTGAAGGGATCGGTCGGTGTAGACAGAGTTTAGGTTATTTAAATAAAGGCTGTGTGATCCAGTGCTTATATCCGGAGAACAGAAGGTCTGACGCACTGTAGCAGTGTTCAGGCTTTAGTCACCAGGTCAGTCACAGACCTGAGACCTGTCTTTATGGCTCTCTGCCCACGTATTTAGTCACCAGGTCAGTCACAGACCTGAGACCTGTCTTTCTAGCTCTCTGCCCACGTATTTAGTCACCAGGTTAGTCACAGACCTGAGACCTGTCTTTATGGCTCTCTGCCCACGTATTTAGTCACCAGGTCAGTCACAGACCTGAGACCTGTCTTTATGGCTCTCTGCCCACGTATTTAGTCACCAGGTCAGTCACAGACCTGAGACCTGTCTTTATGGCTCTCTGCCCACGTATTTAGTCACCAGGTCAGTCACAGACCTGAGACCTGTCTTTATGGCTCTCTGCCCATGTATTTAGTCACCAGGTCAGTCAAAGACCTGAGACCTGTCTTTATGGCTCTCTGCCCACGTATTTAGTCACCAGGTCAGTCACAGACCTGAGACCTGTCTTTATGGCTCTCTGCCCATGTATTTAGTCACCAGGTCAGTCACAGACCTGAGACCTGTCTTTATGGCTCTCTGCCCATGTATTTAGTCACCAGGTCAGTCACAGACCTGAGACCTGTCTTTATGGCTCTCTGCCCATGTATTTAGTCACCAGGTCATTCACAGACCTGAGACCTGTCTTTATGGCTCTCTGCCCATGTATTTAGTCACCAGGTCAGTCACAGACCTGAGACCTGTCTTTATGGCTCTCTGCCCACGTATTTAGTCACCAGGTCAGTCACAGACCTGAGACCTGTCTTTCTAGCTCTCTGCCCACGTATTTAGTCACCAGGTTAGTCACAGACCTGAGACCTGTCTTTATGGCTCTCTGCCCACGTATTTAGTCACCAGGTCAGTCACAGACCTGAGACCTGTCTTTATGGCTCTCTGCCCATGTATTTAGTCACCAGGTCAGTCACAGACCTGAGACCTGTCTTTATGGCTCTCTGCCCACGTATTTAGTCACCAGGTCAGTCACAGACCTGAGACCTGTCTTTATGGCTCTCTGCCCATGTATTTAGTCACCAGGTCAGTCAAAGACATGAGATCTGTCTTTATGGCTCTCTGCCCATGTATTTAGTCACCAGGTCAGTCACAGACCTGAGACCTGTCTTTATGGCTCTCTGCCCACGTATTTAGTCACCAGGTCAGTCACAGACCTGAGACCTGTCTTTCTAGCTCTCTGCCCACGTATTTAGTCACCAGGTTAGTCACAGACCTGAGACCTGTCTTTATGGCTCTCTGCCCATGTATTTAGTCACCAGGTCAGTCACAGACCTGAGACCTGTCTTTATGGCTCTCTGCCCACGTATTTAGTCACCAGGTCAGTCACAGACCTGAGACCTGTCTTTCGGCTCTCTGCCCACGTATTTAGTCACCAGGTCAGTCACAGACCTGAGACCTGTCTTTATGGCTCTCTGCCCACGTATTTAGTCACCAGGTCAGTCACAGACCTGAGACCTGTCTTTATGGCTCTCTGCCCACGTATTTAGTCACCAGGTCAGTCACAGACCTGAGACCTGTCTTTATGGCTCTCTGCCCACGTATTTAGTCACCAGGTCAGTCACAGACCTGAGACCTGTCTTTATGGCTCTCTGCCCATGTATTTAGTCACCAGGTCAGTCAAAGACCTGAGACCTGTCTTTATGGCTCTCTGCCCACGTATTTAGTCACCAGGTCAGTCACAGACCTGAGACCTGTCTTTATGGCTCTCTGCCCATGTATTTAGTCACCAGGTCAGTCACAGACCTGAGACCTGTCTTTATGGCTCTCTGCCCATGTATTTAGTCACCAGGTCAGTCACAGACCTGAGACCTGTCTTTCTAGCTCTCTGCCCACGTATTTAGTCACCAGGTTAGTCACAGACCTGAGACCTGTCTTTATGGCTCTCTGCCCATGTATTTAGTCACCAGGTCAGTCACAGACCTGAGACCTGTCTTTCTAGCTCTCTGCCCACGTATTTAGTCACCAGGTTAGTCACAGACCTGAGACCTGTCTTTATGGCTCTCTGCCCACGTATTTAGTCACCAGGTCAGTCACAGACCTGAGACCTGTCTTTCTAGCTCTCTGCCCACGTATTTAGTCACCAGGTTAGTCACAGACCTGAGACCTGTCTTTATGGCTCTCTGCCCATGTATTTAGTCACCAGGTCAGTCACAGACCTGAGACCTGTCTTTATGGCTCTCTGCCCACGTATTTAGTCACCAGGTCAGTCACAGACCTGAGACCTGTCTTTATGGCTCTCTGCCCATGTATTTAGTCACCAGGTCAGTCAAAGACCTGAGACCTGTCTTTATGGCTCTCTGCCCACGTATTTAGTCACCAGGTCAGTCACAGACCTGAGACCTGTCTTTATGGCTCTCTGCCCATGTATTTAGTCACCAGGTCAGTCACAGACCTGAGACCTGTCTTTATGGCTCTCTGCCCATGTATTTAGTCACCAGGTCAGTCACAGACCTGAGACCTGTCTTTATGGCTCTCTGCCCATGTATTTAGTCACCAGGTCAGTCACAGACCTGAGACCTGTCTTTATGGCTCTCTGCCCACGTATTTAGTCACCAGGTCAGTCACAGACCTTGACCTGTCTTTCTAGCTCTCTGCCCACGTATTTAGTCACCAGGTTAGTCACAGACCTGAGACCTGTCTTTATGGCTCTCTGCCCACGTATTTAGTCACCAGGTCAGTCACAGACCTTGACCTGTCTTTCTAGCTCTCTGCCCACGTATTTAGTCACCAGGTTAGTCACAGACCTGAGACCTGTCTTTATGGCTCTCTGCCCACGTATTTAGTCACCAGGTCAGTCACAGACCTGAGACCTGTCTTTATGGCTCTCTGCCCACGTATTTAGTCACCAGGTCAGTCACAGACCTGAGACCTGTCTTTCGGCTCTCTGCCCACGTATTTAGTCACCAAGTCAGTCACAGACCTGAGACCTGTCTTTATGGCTCTCTGCCCATGTATTTGTGAAGGAGGCAACAAACCAGTGGTGGGAGGAAGACGAGGAAGACGTGTTGGTCAAAGGAATGGCAGGGGACAAGCACCCCTTCTGAGAGGTGGTCGTGGGCCTCGTTTGAGAGGTGTGGGGGAACGTGGTAGAGGACAAGGCCACGGACCAAGACAGCGGCAGCAACAGCAAAGAGTGTCCAATGAAATCTGAGCAATAGTTGTAGACCATGTCATAAATCATGGCATGACAATGACTGAGGCGGCTACAATGATACAACCAAACCTCAGAAGGTCAACCGTGGCCTCAATAATCAGAACTTTCTGCAAAGAGAACCGGTAAGTCATCAGCATGCACTAAACATTATGCTACTCTCAATTGTCAAATGACTGCATACCAATGTTAATCACAGAGTAGGTGATGTGACCAAGTGTCTTCTTACTGTAATGTTCCCTGTAGAATTGAGACTAGGCCAAATAGGGGAGGCAGAGGCAAAATTCTGACTGACCAACAAGAGCAGGATGTGGTCGATTTGGTTCGGGCCAGAAATTATATTCGCCTTACAGAAATTCGCCAGCATATCTTGGACAATGAAGACATGTTTCACAATGTGGAATCCATAAGTTTGCCGACTATTGCACGCATGCTGAAAAGGCACCAGGTGTCTTTAAAACAACTATACCGTGTGCCTTTTGAAAGAAATGCAGACAGAGTGAAGCAAATGAGGACTGAGTATGTTCAGATATGTTCAGTTTCAAGATGGCTGTTGTAATACAATTCCCTAATACTGTAATTCTACATTGTACAGTAATCAGTAAATCTCTTTCCAAAATGTATTTTTAGAGGGTGATGGAGCTGGATGCTGATGACAACCATCACAAATTCATATATTTGGATGAGGCAGGCTTTAACCTGGCCAAGACAAGGAGGAGAGGTCGGAATTTCATTGGCCAGCGGGCAACCATCCAAGTACCTGGACAACGTGGGGCCAACATTACCATGTGTGTGGCTACATCAGAAGATGGTGTGGTGGGACGCAGACCTCGTATTGGATCATATAATGCAGCTCTCCTTGTAACCTTCCTTGATGAGCTCGATGAGGCCTGTAGAGCCGGTGACGTGACCTATGTCAGTGTGTGGGATAATGTCTGGTTCCACCATGCTCATATGGTCCAAGCATGGTTTCAGGCCCATGCACAATTTACCACCCTGTATTTACCCCCATACTCTCCTTTCCTTAACCCGATTGAGGAATTTTTCTCCACATGGAGATGGAAGGTTTATGATAGGCGCCCTCATGAACAAGTCACTCTTCTCCAGGCCATGGATGACGCATGCAATGACATCACGGCAGACCAGTGTCGGGCCTGGATTCGCCATGCCCGAAGGTTTTTTCCAAGATGTTTGGCTAATGAAAACATCCATTGTGATGTAGATGAGAACCTGTGGCCAAAAATCCACAAGACAGAGTTGATGAAAATGTAGAAATACAGTAATCACTCCTATGCTTTTCTTTTTACAGTACAAGCAAGCAAGTTGAAGAATGCATTTGATGTTTTACAGTACTGTATTGTTTTTCATCAATATATTTCAGATTTTGTTCAATGATTCCACTGTGTCTGTAGTATTCTCTCTACTACTGCAGTACTTTTACAGGGATGTATTTACATGTAGTACCATAATGAAACATGTATCACCTATTTTGTACTACAATATTTCATGATTGTACGAACAATGACACAGTGAAACTATCGGTTGCTTGTGTGTGGGTGATCTAAATTAACGTTTCATTGGTATTTCACAATACATTTGTTTTTTGAACCAATGATTGTGCAAGTGCAAGATTTCTTTAAAGATATGAATGCACAATGCAATGTTTTGAACATTGGACAGCCTGTGTTACAAGTGATGACCATTTAGAGTTTTGTGTCTGGAGTTTTGAAAAATGACGTCAAGGTTCTGAAATTAGTGCCAAAGTGATTGTAAAAAACTGTAACTGGCAGGGGGTGTGTCTGTGTCTGTGTGTGTCTGTGTCTGTGTGTGTCTGTGTGTTTCTGTGTGTCTGAGTGTGTGTGTGTGTGTGTGTGTCTGTGTGTGTGTGTGTGTGTGTGTGTGTGTCTGTGTGTGTGTGTGTGTGTGTGTGTCTGTGTGTGTCTGTGTGTGTCTTTGTGTTTCTGTGTGTCTGAGTGTGTGTGTGTGTGTGTGTGTGTGTGTTTGTGTGTGTGTGTGTGTGTGTGTGTCTTTGTGTTTCTGTGTGTCTCTGTATGTGTGTCTGTGTGTGTCTTTGTGTTTCTGTCTGTCTGTGTGTGTGTGTGTGTGTGTGTGTGTGTGTGTGTGTGTGTGTGTGTGTGTGTGTGTCTGTCTGTGTCTTTGTGTGTGTGTGTGTCTTTGTGTTTCTGTGTGTCTCTGTATGTGTGTCTGTGTGTGTCTTTGTGTTTCTGTCTGTCTGTGTGTGTGTGTGTGTGTGTGTGTCTGTGTGTGTGTGTGTCTGTGTGTGTCTGTGTGTGTCTTTGTGTTTCTGTGTGTCTGAGTGTGTGTGTGTGTGTGTGTGTGTGTGTTTGTGTGTGTGTGTGTGTGTGTGTCTTTGTGTTTCTGTGTGTCTCTGTATGTGTGTCTGTGTGTGTCTTTGTGTTTCTGTGTGTCTCTGTATGTGTGTCTGTGTGTGTCTTTGTGTTTCTGTGTGTCTGTGTGTGTGTGTGTGTCTTTGTGTTTCTGTGTGTCTCTGTGTGTGTCTTTGTGTTTCTGTGTGTCTGTGTGTGTGTGTGTGTGTGTGTGTGTGTGTGTGTGTGTCTTTGTGTGTCTTTGTGTTTCTGTGTGTGTGTGTGTGTCTGTGTGTGTGTGTGTGTCTTTGTGTTTCTGTGTGTGTGTGTACTGAGCTACCACTACTGGTCATCCAGTCAGCGGGCGGCTCAACTCACCATTTAACCAAAGGGTGTCACTTTAAATGGACCACGTTCGAGGCTGGCGGTGCTCATGACGATATAGAACACGTGAATATCTGAATGGGTTTCTTCCCTTGTAGTTTCCTGCGAGTGTAAAAGGATAGCACAGGACCGATGTCGTGTCCCACAGGTCCTGAAACGGCTGTTGAAAAAGTGACCGATGACTAATCCATCAGGGCTAAATGGAGAAAGTGAATGTAGGAAATGTAGATTTATTTCAGCGTTGAGGCTGGCTGTGTGTTTTGGACCACAGGGATATTTTCTAAACATGGGGTGGGGGGGGGGGCATGTTGGTCAGGGGAGAGGTGAACAGCGGGCTTTTGTGGCTCGGCCCGGGGGGAAGTATATTCAGCCTGGTGGCTTAGACTACACTCTTAGAAAAAAGGTGCTATCTAGAACCTAAAAGGGTTTTTCGGCTGTCCCCATAGGAGAACCCTTTGAAGAACCCTTGTTGGTTCCAGGTAGAACCCTTTCCACAGAAGGTTCTACATGGGACCCAAAAGGGTTCTACCTGGAACCAAAGTGAGTTCTACCTGGAACCCAAAAGGGTTCTACCTGGAACCAAAGTGAGTTCTACCTGAACCCAAAAGGGTTCTCCTATGTGGACAGTCCAATAACCCTTTTGGAACCCTTTTTTTCTAATAATTTTGCAAAAACAATAAGCAACTCAACATCTCCATACACACATTTCAACAAACATTAATGACCTCTCAGACCCACATGTTCCCACGGTAACCTCACCCATCCTCTGACCTCTCAGACAAACATGTTTCCACGGTAACTTCACCCATCCTCTGACCTCTCAGACAAACATGTTCCCACGGTAACCTCACTCTTCCTCTGACCTCTCAGTCCCACATGTTTCCACAGTAACCTCACCCATCCTCTGACCTCTCAGACCCACATGTTCCCACCGTAACCTCACTCTTCCTCTGACCTCTCAGACAAACATGTTCCCACGGTAACCTCACCCATCCTCTGACCTCTCAGACCCACATGTTCCCACGGTAACCTCACCCATCCTCTGACCTCTCAGACAAACATGTTCCCACGGTAACCTCACCCATCCTCTGACCTCTCAGACAAACATGTTCCCACGGTAACCTCACCCATCCTCTGACCTCTCAGACCCACATGTTCCCACGGTAACCTCACCCATCCTCTGACCTCTCAGACAAACATGTTCCCACGGTAACCTCACCCATCCTCTGACCTCTCAGACAAACATGTTCCCACGGTAACCTCACCCATCCTCTGACCTCTCAGTCCCACATGTTTCCACGGTAACCTCACCCATCTTCTGACCTCTCAGACCCACATGTTCCCACGGTAACCTCACTCTTCATCTGACCTCTCAGACAAACATGTTCCCACGGTAACCTCACCCTTCCTCTGACCTCTCAGTCCACCATGTTTCCACGGTAACTTCACCCATCCTCTGACCTCTCAGACCCACATGTTCCCACGGTAACTTCACCCATCCTCTGACCTCTCAGACAAACATGTTCCCACGGTAACCTCACCCATCCTCTGACCTCTCAGTCCCACATGTTTCCACGGTAACTTCACCCATCCCCTGACGATAACACTTCTCATCTCCCATCTCCTGGACATCTCCAGTGCTTGCAGTACTTCATGACATGTAGCTTCTAACTGCACTTTGCCGCCTCTCTCTGGAGCCCCATTTTGTTCAAGATTTAGACAATAATACATTTTGATTCATCCACTGTCTTAACGATGGATTTGATTTCCAGTTTTTTTTAAACAATTATTTTCCAATAGGAACCCTTTTTTTTCTAAGAGTGTAGGGACTGGGGTCTTCAACGGTCTGACGGTCTGCTCAGATAAACAAGATGGAGCTGCCTGAACACTATGACGACATGGACTAGTAACTTTCTAACTATCGCTGATCTCTCTCCTGAAGGTTCTCCATGACTAGGTCTTGATGCTAACATGTTGTTCTGAGAGATGAGCAGCGGGGTAATCGGATGCAGCCAGTTAGTCTGAACAGACATCAATCCCAAACACTGTGGTAGAATATTCCAGAGAATAAGTGCATCGAGGGGAGGACTGGGGACGGTGGTGATAAATCACAGCTAGGATTAGGATCAACAGTAAACTCCCAGAATGCACTCAGAAACTTAGTTTCTTAACACATATCCACCCAGAGGACATGATGGGGTCATGATGGGGTCATGGTGGGGTCATGATGGGGTCATGGGGGGGGTCATGGTGGGGTCATGGTGGGGTCATGATGGGGTCATGGGGGGTTTATGTGCCAGATCCAGCTGTGATGCTGCTAGAGAGCTGAACTCAGAGAGGCAGTTTGAGCACGTTGTTTTGTGCTCCGAGTACAAAGTGAATTATGAGCAATAAATGGTACTGATGTCTCTGCAGGTCTCTGGATATCTTCTGCAGGTCTCTGGATATCTTCTGCAGGTCTCTGGATATCTTCTGCAGGTCTCTGGATATCTTCTGCAGGTCTCTGGATATCTTCTGCAGGTCTCTGGATATCTTCTGCAGGTCTCTAGATATCTTCTGCAGGTCTCTGGATATCTTCTGCAGGTCTCTGGATATCTTCTGCAGGTCTCTGGATATCTTCTGCAGGTCTCTGGATATCTTCTGCAGGTCTCTGGATATCTTCTGCAGGTCTCTGGATATATTCTGCAGGTCTCTGGATATCTTCTGCAGGTCTCTGGATATCTTCTGCAGGTCTCTGGATATCTTCTGCAGGTCTCTGGATATCTTCTGCAGGTCTCTGGATATATTATGTAGGTCTCTGGATATCTTCTGCAGGTCTCTGGATATCTTCTGCAGGTCTCTGGATTCTTCTGCAGGTCTATGGATATAGTATGTAGGTCTCTGGATATCTTCTGCAGGTCTCTGGATATCTTCTGTAGGTCTCTGGATATCTTCTGCAGGTCTCTGGATATCTTCTGCAGGTCTCTGGATATCTTCTGCAGGTCTCTGGATATCTTCTGCAGGTCTCTGGATATCTTCTGCAGGTCTCTGGATATATTCTGCAGGTCTCTGGATATCTTCTGCAGTTCTATGGATATAGTATGTAGGTCTCTGGATATCTTCTGCAGGTCTCTGGATATCTTCTGCAGGTCTCTGGATATCTTCTGTAGGTCTCTGGATATCTTCTGCAGGTCTCTGGATATCTTCTGCAGGTCTCTGGATATCTTCTGCAGGTCTCTGGATATCTTCTGCAGGTCTCTGGATATCTTCTGCAGGTCTCTGGATATATTCTGCAGGTCTCTGGATATCTTCTGCAGGTCTATGGATATAGTATGTAGGTCTCTGGATATCTTCTGCAGGTCTCTGGATATCTTCTGCAGGTCTCTGGATATCTTCTGTAGTTCTCTGGATATCTTCTGCAGGTCTCTGGATATCTTCTGCAGGTCTCTGGATATCTTCTGCAGGTCTCTGGATATCTTCTGCAGGTCTCTGGATATCTTCTGCAGGTCTCTGGATATCTTCTGCAGGTCTCTGGATATCTTCTGCAGGTCTCTGGATATATTATGTAGGTCTCTGGATATCTTCTGCAGGTCTCTGGATATCTTCTGCAGGTCTCTGGATTCTTCTGCAGGTCTATGGATATAGTATGTAGGTCTCTGGATATCTTCTGCAGGTCTCTGGATATCTTCTGTAGGTCTCTGGATATCTTCTGCAGGTCTCTGGATATCTTCTGCAGGTCTCTGGATATCTTCTGCAGGTCTCTGGATATCTTCTGCAGGTCTCTGGATATCTTCTGCAGGTCTCTGGATATCTTCTGCAGGTCTCTGGATATATTCTGCAGGTCTCTGGATATATTCTGCAGGTCTGTGGATATAGTATGTAGGTCTCTGGATATCTTCTGCAGGTCTCTGGATATCTTCTGCAGGTCTCTGGATATCTTCTGTAGGTCTCTGGATATCTTCTGCAGATCTCTGGATATCTTCTGCAGGTCTCTGGATATCTTCTGCAGGTCTCTGGATATCTTCTGCAGGTCTCTGGATATCTTCTGCAGGTCTCTGGATATCTTCTGCAGGTCTCTGGATATCTTCTGCAGGTCTCTGGATATCTTCTGCAGGTCTCTGGATATCTTCTGCAGGTCTCTGGATATCTTCTGTGAGTCTCTGAATGAGATATTTAGGAAAGGTTTCCCAACCCATCCCAGTCCTCAAGACTTTCCTCAACACCCTGCTGTACTCTGCTCTGCTCTGGGCAGACCTTCAGCCGGGCAGCAGACCCCCGTACCTGAGGATGTAATCAATTCATACAACTCAGCCAGACCCCCTGCCAGGTCCTAGACCCCAACACTCAGCCAGACCCCCTGTCAGGTCCTAGACCCCAACACTCAGCCAGACCCCCTGTCAGGTCCTACACCCCAACACTCAGCCAGACCCCCTGTCAGGTCCTAGACCCCACCACTCAGCCAGACCCCCTGCCAGGTCCTAGACCCCAACACTCAGCCAGACCCCCTGTCAGGTCCTACACCCCACCACTCAACCAGACCCCCTGCCAGGTCCTGCCAGGTCCTACACCCCAACACTCAGCCAGACCCCCTGCCAGGTCCTACACCCCACCACTCAACCAGACCCCCTGCCAGGTCCTGCCAGGTCCTACACCCCAACACTCAACCAGACCCCCTGCCAGGTCCTGCCAGGTCCTACACCCCAACACTCAGCCAGACCCCCTGTCAGGTCCTAGACCCCACCACTCAGCCAGACCCCCTGCCAGGTCCTGCCAGGTCCTAGACCCCAACACTCAGCCAGACCCCCTGCCAGGTCCTAGACCCCGACACTCAGCCAGACCCCCTGCCAGGTCCTACACCCCACCACTCAGCCAGACCCCCTGTCAGGTCCTAGACCCCACCACTCAGCCAGACCCCCTGCCAGGTCCTGCCAGGTCCTAGACCCCAACACTCAGCCAGACCCCCTGCCAGGTCCTGCCAGGTCCTACACCCCACCACTCAGCCAGACCCCTTGCCAGGTCCTAGACCCCGACACTGAATGGAAGGTCTATTCCTGCCCCAGGTAGTCCTCAGTGCAACCCAGTAGAAGCCCAATTAATGGAAGGTCTATTCCTCTCCCAGGTAGTCCTTCCACCACCAGAACCCCTCTACTCTACTATAGCTACTAGAGCTGTTGACGGGCTGGGACAGCTCTCCGCCAGAACCCCTCTACTCTACTATAGCTACTAGAGCTGTTGAGGGGCTGGGACAGCTCTCCGCCAGAACCCCTCTACTCTACTATAGCTACTAGAGCTGTTGACGGGCTGGGACAGCTCTCCGCCAGAACCCTTCTGTTGACGGGCTGGGACAGCTCTCCGCCAGAACCCTTCTACTCTACTATAGCTACTAGAGCTGTTGACGGGCTGGGACAGCTCTCCTCCAGAACCCCTCTACTCTACTATAGCTACTAGAGCTGTTGATGGGCTGGGACAGCTCTCCGCCAGAACCCCTCTACTCTACTATAGCTACTAGAGCTGTTGATGGGCTGGGACAGCTCTCCGCCAGAACCCCTCTACTCTACTATAGCTACTAGAGCTGTTGATGGGCTGGGACAGCTCTCCGCCAGAACCCCTCTACTCTACTATAGCTACTAGAGCAGTTGACGGGCTGGGACAGCTCTCCACCAGAACCCTTCTGTTGACGGGCTGGGACAGCTCTCCTCCAGAACCCCTCTACTCTACTATAGCTACTAGAGCTGTTGATGGGCTGGGACAGCGCTCCGCCAGAACCCTTCTGTTGACGGGCTGGGACAGCTCTCCGCCAGAACCCCTCTACTCTACTATAGCTACTAGAGCTGTTGACGGGCTGGGACAGCTCTCCGCCAGAACCCCTCTACTCTACTATAGCTACTAGAGCTGTTGACGGGCTGGGACAGCTCTCCGCCAGAACCCCTCTACTCTACTATAGCTACTAGAGCTGTTGATGGGCTGGGACAGCTCTCCGCCAGAACCCTTCTGTTGACGGGCTGGGACAGCTCTCCGCCAGAACCCCTCTACTCTACTATAGCTACTAGAGCTGTTGACAGGCTGGGACAGCTCTCCTCCAGAACCCCTCTACTCTACTATAGCTACTAGAGCTGTTGACGGGCTGGGACAACTCTCCGCCAGAACCCCTCTACTCCAAGCAGCTATTTCCGGCTCCACGTAGCATCACTTCTACCAGACCATTTACGCTCCCCTACCTACCCACAGCACAGCAGCCTCTGGTTCCTTTGTGACGGCTTTATAATGAGAACTGTGGTAAGACAGTGAGAGTGTATAGCCGTTAGCCATTCTCCTGTTGCCGTTGGCCATTCTCCTGTAGCCGTTAGCCGTTCTCCTGTAGCCGTTAGCCATTCTCCTGTAGCCGTTAGCCATCCTCCTGTAGCCGTTAGCCATTCTCCTGTAGCCGTTAGCCATTCTCCTGTAGCCGTTAGCCATCCTCCTGTAGCCGTTAGCCATTCTCCTGTAGCCGTTAGCCATTCTCCTGTAGCCGTTAGCCATTCTCCTGTAGCCGTTAGCCATCCTCCTGTAGCCGTTAGCCATTCTCCTGTAGCCGTTAGCCATTCTCCTGTAGCCGTTAGCCATTCTCCTGTAGCTGTTAGCCATTCTCCTGTAGCCGTTAGCCATTCTCCTGTAGCCGTTAGCCATTCTCCTGTAGCCGTTAGCCTTTCTCCTGTAGCCGTTAGCCATTCTCCTGTAGCCGTTAGCCATCCTCCTGTAGCCGTTAGCCATTCTCCTGTAGCCGTTAGCCATTCTCCTGTAGCTTCATATGCTTTATCAGAATGAACAATGATTCATGACTTCATCCTTATTACAGCGGTGAACCTTTTTATTAATGATTATAATCAGAGTGACCGCAGAGGGCTCTGTTTTCTTCCCGACGAGCTACCAGACCTTGGATAAAACACACTGCAGAATGTAGTGGCTGGTAATGGAAGGAAAATCACCAACCCCTGGAGAAATTGAAAATACTTTGTGGGTTCTTTTGTATATTTTAGTCATTTCACGTGTTTTTGCTTTTAATTCTTTTTAATTCTCCCAGGGGACTTATCAAGGTTCAGACAGGTTCCTATAGAGTCTCCATTTCAGCCGTAGGAGGGGTGGATGTTTAGCTGGCTCTCTGTCTGGCTGGCTGCTGGTCAGCTGTGTGGAGGAGTTGACATTGATCAACTCTGTCTTGGTGTGGAGCTCAGCCTTGTTTCCTGGTCCACTCCATCTCCCTCCATGCTGGATGGAACACACACTGTCTTTGTTGTACCTCAGACAGGGACATCAACCTAATGCAAGCGGGTCCCATTACTATACAACATGCCTACTGCAACGTTAATACAACACACAATGTTAGTCAAGTCACATAGAGAATAATTAACCAGCCTCTCTGTTCTCCTCCCTGTTCTCTGCTCTGTGAATCGCTTAGAGAATAATGAACCAGCCTCTCTGTTCTCTGCTCTGTGAATCACTTAGAGAATAATGAAC
Source organism: Coregonus lavaretus (assembly GCF_964263955.1). Classification (NCBI taxonomy): domain Eukaryota; kingdom Metazoa; phylum Chordata; class Actinopteri; order Salmoniformes; family Salmonidae; genus Coregonus; species Coregonus lavaretus. The sequence continues at coordinate 15,425 of NW_028161024.1, read as the reverse complement.
CAGCCTCTCTGTTCTCTGCTCTGTGAATCACTTAGAGAATAATGAACCAGCCTCTCTGTTCTCTGCTCTGTGAATCACTTAGAGAATAATGAACCAGCCTCTCTGTTCTCTGCTCTGTGAATCACTTAGAGAATAATGAACCAGCCTCTCTGTTCTCTGCTCTGTGAATCACTTAGAGAATAATGAACCAGCTTCTCTGTTCTCTGCTCTGTGAATCACTTAGAGAATAATGAACCAGCCTCTCTGTTCTCTGCTCTGTGAATCACTTAGAGAATAATGAACCAGCCTCTCTGTTCTCTGCTCTGTGAATCACTTAGAGAATAATAAACCAGCCTCTCTGTTCTCTGCTCTGTGAATCACTTAGAGAATAATGAACCAGCCTCTCTGTTCTCTGCTCTGTGAATCACTTAGAGAATAATGAACCAGCCTCTCTGTTCTCTGCTCTGTGAATCACTTAGAGAATAATGAACCAGCCTCCCTGTTCTCTGCTCTGTGAATCACATAGATAATAATGAACCAGCCTCTCTGTTCTCTGCTCTGTGAATCACTTAGAGAATAATGAACCAGCCTCTCTGTTCTCTGCTCTGTGAATCACTTAGAGAATAATGAACCAGCCTCTCTGTTCTCTGCTCTGTGAATCACTCAGAGAATGACATCAGGAGGAATGCTAATACAAAGAAGGTAATTGCAGGAAGAGGATATAGTGCCTGGTTCTTCTTTTCCCATGTTTTCATTCCCTCTCCTCTCTTTCCACCTCCTCTCCTATTCTGTTACATACAGAACACCGCTCTGAGGGAACGACGTGGACCACAGCCCCGGTCTCGCTGTAATTATTTCACCAGAGATCGGCACATGCACTCTGTAATTGGCTGATACCTGGTCCAGATCCTGAATCACACACAGCTGTCTGAGATGACCACATGTTTGTCTTGAACTGGGCCGAGGCGGAGCCGTTTGATTGGATGGGTTGTAATTTGTGATTCTTGTTGAAAGGCAGGTGTGGATAGACGGACGGAGATTGTGGGGGCGAAGCTGAACGTGAGAGCGAGGTGGATGGATCTCTGTGAAGGATACACACCAGCCAGTGACTCACGGAGTCCTGTCTGACCCTCTCCTGCTCCTTCGTACAGCTGCAGTTTCCATCCAGAGGACACAGAGGTTAGATCGTTCATATATAGGAGGAATATTAAAGGCCCTAATATCAATTCCTGAGGTACTCCAAAATAATTACAATTATATCTAAAGGAGTTATGATCTATCTGCTGTGTCCAAATGACACCCTATTCCCTATATAGTGCACTACTTTAGACCAGAGAATGGCACCCTATTCCCTATATAGTGCACTACTTTAGACCAGAGAATGGCACCCTATTCCCTATATAGTGCACTACTTTAGACCAGAGAATGGCACCCTATTCCCTATATAGTGCACTACTTTAGACCAGAGAATGGCACCCTATTCCCTATATAGTGCACTACTTTAGACCAGAGAATGACACCCTATTCCCTATATAGTGCACTACTTTAGACCAGAGAATGGCACCCTATTCCCTATATAGTGCAATACTTTAGACCAGAGAATGGCACCCTATTCCCTATATAGTGCACTACTTTAGACCAGAGAACGGCACCCTATTCCCTATATAGTGCACTACTTTAGACCAGAGAACGGCACCCTATTCCCTATATAGTGCACTACTTTAGACCAGAGAATGGCACCCTATTCCCTATATAGAGCACTACTTTAGACCAGAGAATGGCACCCTATTCCCTATATAGTGCACTACTTTAGACCAGAGAATGGCACCCTATTCCCTATATAGAGCACTACTTTAGACCAGAGAATGGCACCCTATTCCCTATATAGTGCACTACTTTAGACCAGAGAATGGCACCCTATTCCCTATATAGTGCACTACTTTAGACCAGAGAATGGCACCCTATTCCCTATATAGTGCACTACTTTAGACCAGAGAATGGCACCCTATTCCCTATATAGTGCACTACTTTAGACCAGAGAATGACACCCTATTCCCTATATAGTGCACTACTTTAGACCAGAGAATGGCACCCTATTCCCTATATAGTGCACTACTTTAGACCAGAGAATGGCACCCTATTCCCTATATAGTGCACTACTTTAGACCAGAGAATGGCACCCTATTCCCTATATAGTGCACTACTTTTGACCAGAGCCCTGTGTGTGATACATCCTGAAAGACTGCAGCTGTGATGCGGCAGCTGAATGACCGCTAGTTGTTTGTTTGTTTATCAAGGCCTTGGGAAAGGTTTCATCATGTATCAAATTCAAAACTCCCAGTTTTTCTGACAACTTTTCCCTTTGCAGTATCTGATGAGATTTTCCCGTGGTGTGTGGTGCCTGCAGCGAGGAAAACGTTCTGGGTGGTTGTTAATGTAAAAACTGGTTCAATCATGAATAGAATCCCGAGACATTATAGAATAACAATCTCTCTCTCTGCCAGGATACAGGATCATAACTAAGAGAGAGTGGCTTTAAAGCACAGAGTGTCCCGTAGTTTCAACTAGTTTAACAGATAGTTTCCATCTAACCCTAAGGCCGTCTATGTAGACGACTCCTGTGGGGGTTATGGTTAAACGAAATACGTTATAGGAAGAATCATGGTATATTTCTGGAAGTTTCTTCTTTAAATAGAAAACAGGAAGTGCAGGACAGGTCTATTTTGACGGCCCAGGGGTATAACCCTAACTCCAGGACATCAGACACTAAAGAGAGTCTTCAGCAAACACATCTGGACAACAGGGGGGGTATGGCAGGGCGGGGGGGGGGGATGATCCTTCACCCTCTCCACGGAGCAACGCTAAAAATAGTAGTCCTCTGTGTGTGTTCTCCTGGTCCCTCTAAAACACTGTGTTTGAAGTGTTTATTGAGGTATGGGATGGCGTTCCAAACAGGGCAGGTTACTGGAAAGCCCCCCCCCCCCCCCCCAGCGCACCGGGCCGGTCCAGAGTCAGGAGCTATGCGAGGTGTTCCTATAAACCAGAGGGTGGAGAGGAGACTGGGTAGCCGGGCAGATGCAGAGATGCTACTGGTCCGTTACTGTTATTCCCATTTCCAAGTTTAATCTTTTACACATTTGAATCATTTATCGCAGAACCTCCCGTTTCATCTTTATGGTACGTGGCTCTAAGAGCTGACCAACTAAAACACCCTGGTACCTTTTCACCAGTTGTTTTCTCTGGGCCTCGTCGCCTTTCCGATGGTCTCCGCCGTCTCCGCTTTAAGCTCTGAGCAGCACAGCGTGGCAGACCGACACAGTGTCCCTGATAGATTGACGCCCTTCACCAGTCCACTGCTCTTCCCGGCTACGGTGGAAACTATGTGCATACGGCCGGGCCTACCTCCTAGTACTCTGTCAGCAGTGTTCTGGGTAGAGGGCTGAGGCCGGGCCTACCTCCTGGTACTCTGTCAGCAGTGTTCTGGGTAGAGGGCTAAGGCCAGTGCTGGCAGACCCTGTTGGGTCCTGGTACTCTGTCAGCAGTGTTCTGGGTAGAGGGCTGAGGCCAGTGTTGGCAGACCCTGTTCCGGGCCTACCTCCTGGTACTCTGTCAGCAGTGTTCTGGGTAGAGGGCTAAGGCCAGTGCTGGCAGACCCTGTTGGGTCTATCTGAGAGGGCATACGTTAATAGAAATGGGGCTTGCTTAACATTCTCCAGTCATAAAAAAACAATCATCATAACAGCTCTCCAAGAGGCTGTCCAATGTACAGGTCTGAATGTGGCTCAGGGTAGCTCTCTGTATATGGCTCTGGGTAGCTCTCTGTATATGGCTCAGGGTAGCTCTCTGTATATGGCTCAGGGTAGCTCTCTGTATATGGCTCAGGGTAGCTCTCTGTATATGGCTCAGGGTAGCTCTCTGTATATGGCTCAGGGTAGCTCTCTGTATATGGCTCAGGGTAGCTCTCTGTATATGGCTCAGGGTAGCTCTCTGTATATGGCTCAGGGTAGCTCTCTGTATATGGCTCAGGGTAGCTCTCTGTATATGGCTCAGGGTAGCTCTCTGTATATGGGCTCTGGGTAGCTCTCTGTATATGGGCTCTGGGTAGCTCTCTGTATATGGGCTCTGGGTAGCTCTCTGTATATGGCTCAGGGTAGCTCTCTGTATATGGCTCAGGGTAGCTCTCTGTATATGGCTTAGGGTAGCTCTCTGTATATGGCTCAGGGTAGCTCTCTGTATATGGCTCTGTGTAGCTATCTGTATATAGCTCAGGGTAGCTCTCTGTATATGGGCTCTGTGTAGCTCTCTGTATATGGCTCAGGGTAGCTCTCTGTATATGGCTCAGGGTAGCTCTCTGTATATGGCTCAGGGTAGCTCTCTGTATATGGCTCAGGGTAGCTCTCTGTATATGGCTCAGGGTAGCTCTCTGTATATCGCTCAGGGTAGCTCTCTGTATATGGCTCAGGGTAGCTCTCTGTATATGGCTCAGGGTAGCTCTCTGTATAAGGCTCAGGGTAGCTATCTGTATATGGCTCAGGGTAGCTCTCTGTATATGGCTCAGGGTAGCTCTCTGTATATGGCTCAGGGTAGCTCTCTGTATATGGCTCAGGGTAGCTCTCTGTATATGGCTCAGGGTAGCTCTCTGTATATGGCTCAGGGTAGCTCTCTGTATATGGCTCAGGGTAGCTCTCTGTATATGGCTCAGGGTAGCTCTCTGTATATGGGCTCTGGGTAGCTCTCTGTATATGGGCTCTGGGTAGCTCTCTGTATATGGGCTCTGGGTAGCTCTCTGTATATGGCTCAGGGTAGCTCTCTGTATATGGCTCAGGGTAGCTCTCTGTATATGGCTTAGGGTAGCTCTCTGTATATGGCTCAGGGTAGCTCTCTGTATATGGCTCTGTGTAGCTATCTGTATATAGCTCAGGGTAGCTCTCTGTATATGGGCTCTGTGTAGCTCTCTGTATATGGCTCAGGGTAGCTCTCTGTATATGGCTCAGGGTAGCTCTCTGTATATGGCTCAGGGTAGCTCTCTGTATATGGCTCAGGGTAGCTCTCTGTATATGGCTCAGGGTAGCTCTCTGTATATGGCTCAGGGTAGCTCTCTGTATATGGCTCAGGGTAGCTCTCTGTATATGGCTCAGGGTAGCTCTCTGTATAAGGCTCAGGGTAGCTATCTGTATATGGCTCAGGGTAGCTCTCTGTATATGGCTCAGGGTAGCTCTCTGAATATGGCTCAGGGTAGCTCTCTGTATATGGGCTCAGGGTAGCTCTCTGTATATGGCTCAGGGTAGCTCTCTGTATATGGCTCAGGGTAGCTCTCTGTATATGGCTCAGGGTAGCTCTCTGTATATGGCTCAGGGTAGCTCTCTGTATATGGCTCAGGGTAGCTCTCTGTATATGGCTCTGTGTAGCTCTCTGTATATGGGCTCAGGGTAGCTCTCTGTATATC
>NW_028161024.1:0-5000 GCF_964263955.1 Coregonus lavaretus | reverse complement strand
TTACTGTTAATACTCTGTACTGGCCTGTTAGGCCATGTAACATATTACTGTTAATACTCTGTACTGGCCTGTTAGGACATGTAACATATTACTGTTAATACTCTGTACTGGCCTGTTAGGCCATGTAACATATTACTGTTAATACTCTGTACTGGCCTGTTAGGCCATGTAACATATTACTGTTAATACTCTGTACTGGCCTGTTAGGACATGTAACATATTACTGTTAATACTCTGTACTGGCCTTTTAGGCCATATAACATATTACTGTTAATACTCTGTACTGGCCTGTTAGGCCATGTAACATATTACTGTTAATACTCTGTACTGGCCTGTTAGGACATGTAACATATTACTGTTAATACTCTGTACTGGCCTGTTAGGCCATGTAACATATTACTGTTAATACTCTGTACTGGCCTGTTAGGCCATGTAACATATTACTGTTAATACTCTGTACTGGCCTGTTAGGACATGTAACATATTACTGTTAATACTCTGTACTGGCCTTTTAGGCCATATAACATATTACTGTTAATACTCTGTACTGGCCTTTTAGGCAATGTAACATATTACTGTTAATACTCTGTACTGGCCTGTTAGGACATGTAACATATTACTGTTAATACTCTGTACTGGCCTGTTAGGACATGTAACATATTACTGTTAATACTCTGTACTGGCCTGTTAGGCCATGTAACATATTACTGTTAATACTCTGTACTGGCCTGTTAGGACATGTAACATAATACTGTTAATACTCTGTACTGGCCTGTTAGGACATGTAACATAATAATGTTAATACTATGTACTGGCCTGTTAGTACATGTAACATAATACTGTTAATACTCTGTACTGGCCTGTTAGGACATGTAACATATTACTGTTAATACTCTGTACTGGCCTGTTATGCCATGTAACATATTACTGTTAATACTCTGTACTGGCCTGTTAGGCCATGTAACATATTACTGTTAATACTCTGTACTGGCCTTTTAGGCCATGTAACATATTACTGTTAATACTCTGTACTGGCCTGTTAGGCCATGTAACATATTACTGTTAATACTCTGTACTGGCCTGTTAGGACATGTAACATATTACTGTTAATACTCTGTACTGGCCTGTTAGGCCATGTAACATTAATACTCTGTACTGGCCTGTTAGGCCATGTAACACATTACTGTTAATACTCTGTACTGGCCTGTTAGGCCATGTAACATATTACTGTTAATACTCTGTACTGGCCTTTTAGGCCATGTAACATTAATACTGTTAATACTCTGTACTGGCCTGTTAGGCCATGTAACATATTACTGTTAATACTCTGTACTGGCCTGTTAGGCCATGTAACATATTACTGTTAATACTCTGTACTGGCCTGTTAGGCCATGTAACATATTACTGTTAATACTCTGTACTGGCCTGTTAGGCCATGTAACATATTACTGTTAATACTCTGTACTGGCCTTTTAGGCCATGTAACATTAATACTGTTAATACTCTGTACTGGCCTTTTAGGCCATGTAACATATTACTGTTAATACTCTGTACTGGCCTTTTAGGCCATGTAACATTAATACTGTTAATACTATGTACTGGCCTGTTAGGCCATGTAACATTAATACTGTTAATACTCTGTACTGGCCTGTTAGGCCATGTAACATATTACTGTTAATACTCTGTACTGGCCTGTTAGGCCATGTAACATATTACTGTTAATACTCTGTACTGGCCTGTTAGGCCATGTAACATATTACTGTTAATACTCTGTACTGGCCTGTAAGGCCATGTAACATATTACTGTTAATACTCTGTACTGGCCTGCTAGGACATGTAACATATTACTGTTAATACTCTGTACTGGCCTGTTAGGCCATGTAACATATTACTGTTAATACTCTGTACTGGCCTGTAAGGCCATGTAACATATTACTGTTAATACTCTGTACTGGCCTGTTAGGCCATGTAACATATTACTGTTAATACTCTGTACTGGCCTGTTAGGCCATGTAACATATTACTGTTAATACTCTGTACTGGCCTGTAAGGCCATGTAACATATTACTGTTAATACTCTGTACTGGCCTGTTAGGCCATGTAACATATTACTGTTAATACTGTGTACTGGCCTGTTAGGCCATGTAACATATTACTGTTAATACTCTGTACTGGCCTGTTAGGCCATGTAACATATTACTGTTAATACTCTGTACTGGCCTGTTAGGACATGTAACATATTACTGTTAATACTCTGTGCTGGCCTGTTAGGCCATGTAACATATTACTGTTAATACTCTGTACTGGCCTGTTAGGCCATGTAACATATTACTGTTAATACTCTGTACTGGCCTGTTAGGACATGTAACATATTACTGTTAATACTCTGTACTGGCCTGTTAGGACATGTAACATATTACTGTTAATACTCTGTACTGGCCTTTTAGGACATGTAACATATTACTGTTAATACTCTGTACTGGCCTTTTAGGACGTGTAACATATTACTGTTAATACTCTGTACTGGCCTGTTAGGACGTGTAACATATTACTGTTAATACTCTGTACTGGCCTGTTAGGCCATGTAACATATTACTGTTAATACTCTGTACTGGCCTGTTAGGACATGTAACATATTACTGTTAATACTCTGTACTGGCCTTTTAGGACATGTAACATATTACTGTTAATACTCTGTACTGGCCTTTTAGGCCATGTAACATATTACTGTTAATACTCTGTACTGGCCTGTTAGGCCATGCAACATATTACTGTTAATACTCTGTACTGGCCTGTTAGGCCATGTAACATATTACTGTTAATACTCTGTACTGGCCTGTTAGGACATGTAACATATTACTGTTAATACTCTGTACTGGCCTGTTAGGACATGTAACACATTACTGTTAATACTCTGTACTGGCCTGTTAGGCCATGTAACATAATACTGTTAATACTCTGTACTGGCCTGTTAGGACATGTAACACATTACTGTTAATACTCTGTACTGGCCTGTTAGGACATGTAACATATTACTGTTAATACTCTGTACTGGCCTGTTAGGACATGTAACATATTACTGTTAATACTCTGTACTGGCCTGTTATGCCATGTAACATATTACTGTTAATACTCTGTACTGGCCTGTTAGGCCATGTAACATATTACTGTTAATACTCTGTACTGGCCTGTTAGGACATGTAACATATTACTGTTAATACTCTGTACTGGCCTGTTAGGCCATGTAACACATTACTGTTAATACTCTGTACTGGCCTGTTAGGACATGTAACATATTACTGTTAATACTCTGTACTGGCCTGTTAGGCCATGTAACACATTACTGTTAATACTCTGTACTGGCCTGTTAGGACATGTAACATATTACTGTTAATACTCTGTACTGGCCTGTTAGGCCATGTAACATATTACTGTTAATACTCTGTACTGGCCTTTTAGGACATGTAACATATTACTGTTAATACTCTGTACTGGCCTTTTAGGACATGTAACATATTACTGTTAATACTCTCCAGTCAGTTATCAAGGTAAAACCCATGTAGGCAGAATCAAACCCTGACTCAGATGAATTCCAGTGAGATGTCAGATGGATAAATGTCCACCTGTCTGAACAAAGCCCACCGGAGGAACCATAATAAGCTTTAAGTAATAAAGGGTTTGTTATTACAAATCCTATCCAGCTGTTGCTGAAATCTCCTCAAATGGCCATATCCTCTCGGTTCCTGCTGTTGACATTTGAGAATGTAAAAGTCGGTGAGAAAGGAACAGAGACTTTCTGTCCCACTCTAACACAAAGCACACGTTTGGCTCCCACTCCACTCCAACCCTAACCCGCTCCAAACATGATGATACGGATCACAGATTCACATCTCTCTCTGAGGCCCGCCGGACCGAGCCAATCACAGCCCTCCGATCTCTGAGGCCTGCCAGCACAGCCAATCACAGCCTGCCGGCCCAGCCATGAGGTAATACTATGATGCGACCCTGGTCTCAATCAGATCCTCCCAGCAGGGTGTTGATCTCCGGTCCGGGCTCCCAGCTAGATGAAACGTAAAGACTGAGCCAGCACCACGTGGTTCGGGAGGGAGAGGAGAGGAGAGGAGAGGAGAGGAGAGGAGAGGAGAGGAGAGGAGAGGAGAGGAGAGGAGAGGAGAGGAGAGGAGAGGAGAGGAGAGGAGAGGAGAGGAGAGGAGAGGAGAGGAGAGGAGAGGAGAGGAGAGGAGAGGAGAGGAGAGATGGCATCTGTGTGTGTGTTTGTGTGTTTGATGTTTGGAGAGGAAAGCTCCCCAGGGTTCATTTCCCACCAGCTCCTTCCTGAGTTCCCCCTTCGACCCCAGACCCTCCATCCCGTCCCGTGGCCCCGGACCCTCCCTGCCCTCAGAACGCCCTCACCCTCGGAGCGGGTTATGGTACTCAGCCTGTTCTTCTTACCTGTTGTGGTTTAGCCTCCCTGACTGGTATCTCCGTAGCTGCTGGGATATAGTGGGAACGCCTTCAGTGTAAACAGTCCTCTGGCCTGTCCCCTCACCCCCTCTCCCTCTCTCCCTCTCTCCCCCACTCCCCCACTGTATCACCTCCCCCCTCTCTCTCCCTGGCCTCTCCGATCGAGGTGCTGTATGACTCCCTGTGACCCCGGTACCCCACCCTGCCCCCTCTCTCTCCCTGGCCTCTCTGATCGAGAGGTGCTGTATGACTCCCTGTGACCCCGGGACCCCCACCCTTCCCCCCTCTCTCTCCCTGGCCTCTCCGATCGAGGTGCTGTATGACTCCCTGTGACCCCGGGACCCCCACCTTCCCCCTCTCTCTCTCCTGGCCTCTCTCCGATCGAGGTGCTGTATGACTCCCTGTGACCCCGGGACCCCACCCTGCCCCTCTCTCTCTCCCTGGCCTCTTCCGATCGAGGTGCTGTATGACTCCCTGTGACCCCGGTACCCCACCCTGCCCCCTCTCTCTCCCTGGCCTCTCCGATCGAGGTGCTG
>NW_028161025.1:0-28044 GCF_964263955.1 Coregonus lavaretus | reverse complement strand
ACTGTACTGTTGTATTGAGGGATGAGTCACTCTGCCAGCCAGGCACTGCACTCTGCAGCACTGCAGTTCTGAGGAGGAAGACAGGGGAAGAAAAGACGTGAGAATGAATCAGTTCTGTGAATGAGGCAACTTCTCTCTCTTCTCTTTTTCTCTCCCTCACATCTCTCTCTCTCTCTCTCTCTCTTCTCTTCTGTCTCTGTCTCTGTCTCTGTCTCTCTGTCTCTGTCTCTCTGTCTCTGTCTCTCTGTCTCTCTGTCTCTGTCTCTGTCTCTCTGTCTCTCTCTCTGTCTCTCTGTCTCTCTCTCTCTCTCTCTCTCTCTCTCTCTCTCTCTCTCTCTCTCTTTCTGTCTGTCTGTCTGTCTGTCTGTCTGTCTGTCTGTCTGTCTGTCTGTCTGTCTGTCTGTCTGTCTGTCTGTCTGTCTGTCTGTCTGTCTGTCTGTCTGTCTGTCTGTCTGTGTTATCAGGCCTGTCAGAGAAAGTGCCTGCTCTTAAATGTGCTGGATGGAGCAAAATGTGACTCTAAAGAAGGTTGGTTCCACGCGTTATGTCAGTCAGTGAAAGTGACAGTGTTCTTTCTGGACTGGATCATTCTAAAAGAGAGAAAGTGCTGATGATCAGTTCTCACCTCTGTCACTTTTAGAACGTTGTACTTTTACCTAGTAGATATGAAGACGGCTGTGATCCTGACTAATATGAGCTGGAATATTGTCAACATATTGTGGGCATCTACGTGGGCAAGAGGCACTTACCAACAGAAAAACATGATTGCTCTTCTGTAATTGTTTCCTTCTAGAGTAATTGTTCTTTAGTAGGGGTTGTTTGTAACTGCGGTCTATCACACCATCCTGAGGCTGCACTTTCACATTGTCACAATATGGAGGTTGTTGGTGTTAAAAGAGCTTGTTAGCATTAAAAACGTGTCCCAACTTTCATGCGTAAAAGCTCATGCGGAGGGGGGGGGAGGAGGGAGGGGGGAGGGTGAGGAGTGGAGGGGGGAGAGGAGGGAGGGAGGGGGGGGGTGAGGAGTGGAGGGGGGGAGAGGAGGGAGGGGGGGAGGGAGAGGAGGGGAGGAGGGAGAGGAGTGGAGGGGAGGAGGGTGTTCTCTAATTACCCCCCCAGAAGGAGACTGGCAGGTGGCATCTGCCCCCCACAGCTTCCTGCCCTTCACAGCTCCCTACCCTCTGGTCCTGGGTGGACCTGTCAATCAAACCACTCTGACAGAGGTGTGTGTGTGTGTGTGTGTGTGTGTGTGTGTGTGTGTGTGTGCGCCGAGATGCTCTCCTCACAATAATGTCACTTTCACTAGTAATTATGAATAGATTAGGCAAATGGATGATTGTATAGATAACATGTTGGAATTAGTTACCGAAGGGGGAAAAAAAAAGTTTCACTCTTTAAACATTTTGATCACAGCACAAGAAGAATGTTCTATATTGCGCTGGAAATGTCTGGAAATTGATCTATGGACAAATCATCCGACCTGCTTCTGTGTGTCATCTCTGCGTTTGATTCTTTTATTTCATGATGACTACTGGACATTTCTCTAAAGTTTACAGACAGATGGAAGAGGTAAACTTAGAAAACCACAGACTCAAACACCAGAGAATCACACACTGTCAAGCTCTATCCTCTCTCTCTTCTCTCCCGTCTTTCTCCACTGCCCTGATAAGAGCAGTCATCCCTCTACCTCCCCACCCCCCCACACCATTAGCCCCCCTTCATATTTTCATTAAGAGCTGAAGGACCTCATCAGCACTGGTTGAAACCTGAGCCATCCATGTAATTTGTTAAGTAATAACAGGGAAGTGCCCATCAAGCTGGCGCTGGGGCTGATGGCACCCACACCGATCATGACAGGCTCTCCACGGCCATTAGCCAGCAGCGGGCAGAGACCCACCACCGCTCCCCTCACCCACTACGCCCGCCCCCCTCTTCACCCACATGATGGTGATATAATTATAAACAGCCACTCTGTTTTAGGACCATTGTGTTTAATTAGAGGCTAGAATGAAGGTTAGCATGGCCTCTAGCACAAACTCTGTCTGCTCTACCATTGTTTTGGTGTGTGTCTTTTCAATGTGTTGATTGAAGGATAATGACGATACTGGCATAACCATTGAAACAAATCAATTGACCTTAATAACACAATGGCCTTGGTGTGTTTTAGGATGCTTTTGATAGCCCTGGTATAAGAGCAAAAAGCATTGTGTTAGGAGGATGGAATGTCAGTCAGCACAGTGGTGTGTGTGTGTGTGGGGGGAGCAAATGTGAATGGCAGCACAGGCGGTGGAGGTGTGTGTGTGTGTTGGGGGGTGGGGTTAATAGTGCCATGGGGAGATGCAGCAGCCCTGCTCGCTTCAGCAAACAGACAGACATAAAACAAGCAAACAAACATGGGGGCTCATTTCAGCTGTGGGGAGATGGGATCCCTCCTCTGTACAGTAAGACGACTTTTCACGTATGACTGTTGTGTGTCTTGTTGTCTGTCCTGAAACCTCTGACACTTGCCATATTCCTTGAATGTATTCAATGTCTATCTATGTATTGTCTATGTTCATCCTGTTTTTCTGTGAGAGGCCTTGTCACTGATGTGCATCTGGTTGTGTCCTGTCCACAGGTAGAATGCAAGAAGGCCCAGCCCAAGGAGGTGATGTTCCCGCCGGGTACGCGAGGCAGGGCCAGGGGCCTGCCCTACACCATGGACGCCTTTATGCTGGGGATGGGCATGCTGAGTGAGTACACTTGGATTGGTACAAGACATATTTTCAGAATGAATGGGGCCCTATGGTAATATTGACAAAACACAATATGGCAATTAGCAAAAGTAGCCCACCAACTTGTCCAAAGTGACCCTTCCAAGACTTTGACATTACCATTGTTTCTAACGCTCTGGCAGGACAGGAAGGGCACTCTGCCTGACACTGACTAGCTGTGTCTCCCTCCACCGCTGACATGTCCTCTCACACTGTCTGATACCAACACCAACTCTGATACCAATCCTGATTCTGACTCTGATGTGCTAGTGATTTCTGCCTGACACAGAGACTCTCAGTCACTTACTATGTATAGGAATGTGACTAAAAGGACATGCTCCCCAAATCACAATGAAGGAATACCAAGGCAAGGGGAAATACAGTCAAATGACTCCTACAAGTTCGCTGCCATTTACAAACATCAGCTAGACTAGAGCTCATTCCAGGGAATGCTGCCAGCAATGGTCTGCTGGAGACTCCACCATCCCCTTCCTCCCTCCTCCCTCCTCACAAAGACCCCCTCCCACACAGCCGTTCGCTAAGCGTGTTCTCCCATTTTCTGTAGATTTGACAAGGAAAAGACACGAAACAAGGATTCTGAGAAGGCTCCCCCACCCCACTGTACCCCCCCACCTTCCAGCTCCCCCTCCTTTCTCCCTCTCTCCTCAGAGCTTCAGCCCAGCTTTAGTGACAAGAGATAATTACTGTTAGATTGATCGTCTGCTCAAAGTAACTGAAGCAAATAAATCGTTTGATGCTGGGTGCTGAATCCGAATGACGGCTAATGGAAGCTGCAGGATAGGTCGCCCTGCCCGTAATTTGGCTTGATGAAGCATCCTCATAGGGGCTTGCGTAAAATATTCTATTGATATTCAGACAGTCCCGTTACCACATCCACTGCCTCAAACCCCCCACCCACCCCCCCAAACCCCCATTATCCCAGCCTCCAAATTCATCCAAGCAGGGCTATGCATTACAGAAGTAAATGAAGAGGAAAATTGAAGTAATGTTAAATTATAAATTTATGATTTCATCTGCCAGACCTCAAGATTGCTGAATAATAGGGTATGGATATCACAGGGTTTTTACTGTTGGGGGATGAGAGGAGAGGAGGGCTTGTCTACTATAGTTCATCTTCATCAACACCATTCATTCTCCAGCTTCACCACCACAAACCTCTAGCTTTTGTTCCTGAAATCTGCTGGAGGCACCAAACTCTAACTCAGCCTGGTTGGTTTGGCAGAGTTGTGTCAAGTTGCTCTACAGGTGGCAGTGTTATTGTCAATTCCTGGAGAGCTACCCTCCTGTAGGGGTTCGCTCCAACACTAATTTAGCGCTCCTGATTCTAATAATTAGTTGGATGATGAGTTGAATCAGGTTAGTTAGAACTGTGGTTGGAGTGAAAACCTACAGGAGGGTAGCTATACCAGGAACAGGGTTGGAGAACAGGGTTGTTTTAGAGTAATATGAAGAGGCTCCACAAGAATCTGGTGAACATATTCAGATTTATCGCCGATCAACTTGGTTAAATGTGAAGCGAATGGAAAGAGTGAAGAAGAATATAGAAGAGGAGAGTAGAAGGAGAGACGTGTGAGAAGCAGTGAAGGAGAGGATGGAGAGAGAGGGAGTATGAACTGAAACTCCTTATCTAAATGAAATTGGAAAAGCAGGACAGCGAAACATTCTGTTCGCTAATTTGCATACAGAAATCAACAAGGCTCATTATTTAAGGAACCCTAATTCCTTACTTGCCAAAATCTCATTAATCCCCCCCCCCATTCGCTTCTTTGTTTACCACACCTAATCGAGCAATTTATCTTTATTGTGTTAGGGCCTGCATGTATGTTTGCTGAAATTAATACACATTTAAAGCCCTGTGCAGAGTGCGGCTTTACCAGATGCATAATTGATTTTAAAGTGAATCTGAACTGTTGGGCCATAAAAAAGAGCATTAGTATGCATATGAATACATGGGCCCTGAGGCAGCCAGTGGGGCCAGATACAGTAACAGCCTTTATTTACTGACTTATACACCGAGAGATATGGAGGAGAGGAGAGAGGGAAGATGGGAGAGACGGAGGAGAGGAGAGAGGGAAGATGGGAGAGACGGAGGAGAGGATCCCACCCTGGAAAACATGTCAGACGAATCACTTCCTAAATCAAATCAAATTGTATTGGTCACATACATGTGTTTAGCAGATGTTATTGCGGATGTAGCGAAATGCTTGTGTTTCTAGCTCCGACAGTGCAGTAATATCTAACAAGTAAAATCAAACAATTTCACAACATATACCCAATACACACAAATCTAAGTAAAGCAATGGAATTAAGAATAAATAAATATATGGACGAGCAATGTCAGAGCAGCATATACTAAGATACAGAAGAATAGTATAGAATACAGTATATACATATGAGATGAGTAATGCAAGATATGTAAACATTATTCAAGTGACGAGTGTTCCATTTATTAAAGTGGCCAGTGATTTCTAATCTATGTACAGTTGAAGTCGGAAGTTTACATACACCTTAGCCAAATACATTTAAACTCAGTTTTTCACAATTACTGACAGTTAATCCTAGTAACAATTCCCTGTTTTAGGTCAGTTAGGATCACCACTTTATTTTAAGAATGTGAAATGTCAGAATAATAGTAGAGAGAATGATTTATTTCAGCTTTTATTTCTTTCATCACATTCCCAGTGGGTCAGAAGTTTACATACTCAATTAGTATTTGGTAGCATTGCCTTTAAATTGTTTAACTTGGGTCAAACGTTTCGGTAGCCTTCCACAAGCTTCCCACAATAAGTTGGGTGAATTTTCTGACAGAGCTGGTGTAACTGCGTCAGGTTTGTAGGCCTCCTTGCTCGCACACGCTTTTTCAGTTCTGCCCACAAATGTTCTATAGGATTGAGGTCAGGGCTTTGTGATGGCCACTCCAATACCTTGACTTTGTTGTCCTTAAGCCATTTTGCCACAACTTTGGAAGTATGCTTGGGGTCATTGTCCATTTGGAAGACCCATTTGCGACCAAGCTTTAACTTCCTGACTGATGTCTTGAGATGTTGCTTCAATACATCCACATAATTTTCCATCCTCATGATGCCATCTGTTTTGTGAAGTGCACCAGTCCCTGCTGCAGCAAAGCACCCACACAGCATGATGCTGCCACCCCCGTGCTTCACGGATGGGATGGTGTTCTTCGGCTTGCAAGCCTTCCCCTTTTTCCTCCAAACATAACGATGGTCATTATGGCCAAACAGTTCTATTTTTGTTTAATCAGACCAGAGGACATTTCTCCAAAAAGTACGATCTTTGTCCCCATGTGCAATTGCAAACCATAGTCTGGCTTTTTTATGGCGGTTTTGGAGCAGTGGCTACTTCCTTGCTGAGTGGCCTTTCAGGTTATGTCGATATAGGACTCGTTTTACTGTGGATATAGATACTTTTGTACCTGTTTCCTCCAGCATCTTCACAAGGTCCTTTGCTGTTGTTCTGGGATTGATTTGCACTTGTCGCACCAGAGTACGTTCATCTCTAGGAGACAGAACGTGTCTCCTTCCTGAGCGGTATGACGGCTGTGTGGTCCCATGGTGTTTATACTTGCGTACTATTGTTTGTACAGATGAACGTGGTACCTTCAGGTGTTTGGAAATTGCTCCCAAGGATGAACCAGACTTGTGGAGGTCTACACATTTTGTTTTTAGGTCTTGGCTGATTTCTTTTGATTTTCCCATGATGTCAAGCAAAGAGCCACTGAGTTTGAAGATAGGCCTTGAAATACATCCACAGGTACACCTCCAATTGACTCAAATGATGTGAATTAGCCTATCAGAAGCTTCTAATGCCATGACATCATTTTCTGGAATTTTCCAAGCTGTTTAAAGGCACAGTCAACTTAGTGTATGTAAACTTCTGACCCACTGGAATTGTGATACAGTGAATTATAAGTGAAATAATCTGTCTGTAAACAATTGTGTCATGCACAAAGTAGATGTCCAAACCGACTTGCCAAAACTATAGTTTGTTAACAAGATATTTGTGGAGTGGTTGAAAAACAAGTTTTAATGACTCCAACCTAAGTATATGTAAACTTCAACTGTATATACAAAAAATCCAGAAAATCACATTGTATGATTTTTAAGTAATTCATTTGCATTTTATTGCATGACATAAGTATTTGATACATCAGAAAAGCATAACTTAATATTTGGTACAGAAACTTTGTTTGCAATTACAGAGATCATACGCTTCCTGTAGGTCTTGACCAGGTTTGCACACACTGCAGCAGGGTTTTTGGCCCACTCCTCCATACAGACCTTCTCCAGATCCTTCAGGTTTCGGGGCTGTCGCTGGGCAATACGGACTTTCAGCTCCCTCCAAAGATTTTCTATTGGGTTCAGGTCTGGAGACTGGCTAGGCCACTCCAGGACCTTGAGATGCTTCTTACGGAGCCACTCCTTAGTTGCCCTGGCTGTGTGTTTCGGGTCGTTGTCATGCTGGAAGACCCAGCCACGACCCATCTTCAATGCTCTTACGGAGGGAAGGAGGTTGTTGGCCAAGATCTCGCGATACATGGCCCCATCCATCCTCCCCTCAATACGGTTCAGTCGTCCTGTCCCATTTGCAGAAAAGCATCCCTAAAGAATGATGCTTCCACCTCCATGCTTCACGGTTGGGATGGTGTTCTTGGGGTTGTACTCATCCTTCTTCTTCCTCCAAACACGGCGAGTGGAGTTTAGACCAAAAAGCTCTATTTTTGTCTCATCAGACCACATGATCTTCTCCCATTCCTCCTCTGGATCATCCAGATGGTCATTGGCAAACTTCAGACGGGCCTGGACATGCGCTGGCTTGAGCAGGGGGACCTTGCGTGCGCTGCAGGATTTTAATCCATGACGGCGTAGTGTGTTACTACTGGTTTTCTTTGAGACTGTGGTCCCAGCTCTCTTCAGGACATTGACCAGGTCCTGCCGTGTAGTTCTGGGCTGATCCCTCACCTTCCTCATGCATGGAGCCCCAGACCGAGGGTGATTGACCGTCATCTTGAACTTCTTCCATTTTCTAATAGTTGCGCCAACAGTTGTTGCCTTCTCACCAAGCTGCTTGCCTATTGTACTGTAGCCCATCCCAGCCTTGTGCTGGTCTACAATTGTATCCCTGATGTCCTTACACAGCTCTCTGGTCTTGGCCATTGTGGAGAGGTTGGAGTCTGTTTGATTGAGTGTGTGGACAGGTGTCTTTTATACAGGTAACGAGTTCAAACAGGTGCAGTTAATACAGGTAATTAGTGGAGAACAGGAGGGCTTCTTAAAGAAAAACTAACAGGTCTGTGAGAGCCGGAATTCTTACTGGTTGGTAGGTGATCAAATACTTATGTCATGCAATAAAATGCAAATTAATTACTTAAAAATCATACAATGTTATTTCCTGGATTTTTGTTTTAGATTCCGTCTCTCACAGTTGAAGTGTACCTATGATAAAAATTACAGACCTCTACATGCTTTGTAAGTAGGAAATCCTGCAAAATCGGCAGTGTATCAAATACTTGTTCTCCCCACTGTAGGCAGCAGCCTCTAATGTGCTAGTGAAGGCTATTTAACAGTCTGATGGCCTTGAGATAGAAGCTGTTTTTCAGTCTTTCGGTCCCAGCTTTGATGCACCTGTACTGACCTCAGCTTCTGGATGATAACGGGGTGAACAGGCAGTGGCTCGGGTGGTTGTTATCCTTGATTATCTTTTTGGCCTTCCTGTGAAGGTGTCCTGAAGGGCTGGTAGTTTGCCCCCGGTGATGCGTTGGACAGACCGCACCGCCCTCTGGAGAGCCCTGCGGTTGCGGGCGGTGTAGTTGCCATACCAGGTGGTGATACAGCCCGACAGGATGCTCTCAATTGTGCATCTGTAAACATTTGTGAGGGTTTTAGGTGCCAAGCCAAATTTATTCAGCCTCCTGAGGTGTGGGTGGGACCATTTCAGTTTGTCAGTGATGTGTACGCCAAGGAACTTGAAGCTTTCCACCTTCTCCACTGCGGTCCCGTCGATGTGGATAGGGGCGTGCTCCCTCTGCTGTTTCCTGAAGTCCACGATCATCTCCTTTGTTTTGTTGATGTTGAGTGAGAGGTTATTTTCCTGGCTCCACACTCCCAGAGCCCTCACCTCCTCCCTATAGGCTATCTCGTAATTGTTGGTAATCTGCTGTGGTATCTGCTGTGGTATCTGCTGTGTGTGTGTGTGCGTGCGTGCGATGTGCATGTGTGTCGACGCACAGTCTTGTTGGCGCATGGTCTTGTTTGCCACTGCCTACTCCATGCCTCGTCTCGACAGCCAAACCCCCCGCCTCTCCTTGATCCCCATGTTTCCATCCTCTCATGTTGAGCCTCTTGTCTGGATGTCTTTGTCTAGCCTTGCTCCGCCTCCTGGAGGAAAGCAGAAGCACACATTGGTCCTCTCACCTACTAGTGTTAGGCAGGGCGAAGCGCCGGCACACATACAGACACACACACACACACACACTCCTCTCATATCAGCCCAACTCTATTGTTGTGCAAAGACCTTGTTTTTTCCACCTGGAAAGATGTCTGTGAGACAGGCTCCTATTTCTCCCAGTTCATCATTGTTGCTTTCCAATATGCACAACAAGTATGTGATGACTGAGGAGTAAATGTTCATTTAAAGGGTGGAGTCTGTGTGTGTGTTTGTTTCATTATGCAGGCCTGTGTAGCTGTGTTCTAGTGTATTCATGTGGCTGTATAATTCATAAGTAGCCTAACGTTTGCAGACGGCAGAGCTGAGGAGGAGCGAATTAGTTTGTGTGTGAGTTAATGTGTGCATCTGTATGTCTCTAGAGACAATGCATGTGCATGAGTGCCTGCAAATCTGTGTGTTAATGCCGGTGTCTGTGTGTGTTGGTGCAGACAACATCAAACAGTGATAGGCTGAGTAGAGTACAGACCTTGAGGCTGCATGACAGTTACCGGCTGACAACATTTCATGACCGCCTCAGCCCTAGCTGTGCTGCTGTTTGTTCTGCTGACGAGGCATGGCTACCCGCAACACACACACACACACACACATTCCAACCCTGAGGTGCTGGCTTGCTTCTGTGTTAATCTCACACTGTCAATAGAGCCCCACCGTCAATAGAGCCCCACCAAACACACACACATTCTCTTTCTCCGCAACCTCTTTAAATGTCAGAGGAAAAGCCCATGTCATGTACATTTAGCATCAGCCTCTGGCATTTAATCCTCTTTAAGAGGAAAAGTAAACAGTGCTTGGGGACTGACGTATTACTGACCCTAGTGTAGAGGCCACGGTCAATTAACATTGCATAGCATTCCACAGGTAAAAGAGCAACTGCTCATTTAGTCCTGGTCACAGTTAAACAACACGTCATTTGTAAGAATGAAGTTGCAGTTGCTAGTCAAAAAAGCTTCATAGCCTTCTTTAAATATCCACACAAAAAAAGAAATGGCTCACATTCAGTATATGGCTACCAAACCAGTGTGAGGTAGAACCGATATTAGTGTAATATATATATATATATATATATATATATATATATATATATATTATATAGATATAGATATAGATATAGATAGATAGATAGATGTGTTTGTGTATATATACACATGTTGTCAGAAGCTCACTGTGATCAGTAAGTGCCAATTTCATAGAGTCCAGTATCTCTCTGGGCCAGTGAGAAGGAAATCAGGTCTGGGATGGAGGAAATGAGGTCACTCAGCTTGAGCTGTATGAACTGTATTTTCATTATAAATGTTATCGAGTCCAGTGTGTATCGAGTCTAGTAGTAACCACTATATTGCATTTACTTCCGTCTCTCTCTCTGTCTCTGTCTCTGTCTCTGTCTCTGTCTCTGTCTCTGTCTCTCTCTCTCTCTCTCTCTCTCTCTCTCTGTCTCTCTGTCTCTCTGTCTCTCTGTCTCTGTCTCTGTCTCTGTCTCTGTCTCTGTCTCTCTGTCTCTCTGTCTCTCTGTCTCTGTCTGTCTCTCTCTCTCTCTCTGTCTCTGTCTCTGTCTCTGTCTCTGTCTCTGTCTCTGTCTCTCTCTCTCTCTCTCTCTCTCTCTCTCTCTCTCTCTCTCTCTCTCTCTCACTATCTATCTCTCTCTCACACTATCTCTCTCTCTCTCTCACACAAACACATGCACACACACACACACGCACAAAATGTGCAAGTAAACTGCTGTTGTTGTTTGTGAGCAGCGATAGGGCACTGTAGCAGGATTTAAACAACAGCTCATCTGCCTTCAAGTGTCCAATGAGACCCAGTTGGACTGTGACAGCTCCTGCCTCCAATCTGGCAACCATACAAGAGCAGCATGTGTGTTGGGTCCCATCTCACTTTATTTCCCTCTTATCTTCCACCGTGACCAGGATGTGCTCCAACGGATCCAACATGGCAAACACTGCTGATTTGGTGTTTTTTTAACACACACACACCCTTGAAACAGTCACGTGTCTATCGGAAGCTATGAAATAGGAGACTTGGGGAGCTAAAGGAGCACTTCTGAACTATCGTCATTAAAAATTTCTGCCTCAGCAAAGATGGCACAACTTAACAGATTCCAAGTATATTCCCAAATAGCAGACTCAAATAGCAGTTTCTTTTTTGCAACTTTTGGAGTGACTTTTTACAATCACTCGATCATATATCCCCTTGCTTGTTCAGTCTGTGGTACCTCTGTGGGTATTACCGCCCGCCCTGCACAGCGCGGTAGCCTCACACCTCAGAAAGACTCTAATCCATAATGTCCTTGCACAAATCTCATCCACTCATTGTCTTGCAGCGCCGTGTCATTCATGATCGATTAGCCGGGGCTCTAAAAGAAAGGTTATCCATCAATGACAGTGTAGAGGGGACAAAAAACCTGGACAGATCCAGACATCCTGTTGCCATGTAACCATGGGAGCCGACGAGGGGACATCTGTGAGCCTCTGGGGAGGAAGAGGAGTCTGGCAGGCTGGGTAGGAGGAGGCTGGAGAGCATGGCAGGCTGAGACTGGGCTCCCGAGTGGCACAGCGATCTAAGGCACTGCATCTCAGTGCTTGAGGCGTCACTACAGACCCCCTGGTTCGATTCCAGGCTGAATCACAACCGGCCGTGATTGGGAGTCCCATAGGGCGGCGCACAATTGGCCCAGCGTCGTCTGGGTTTGGCCGGTGTAGTTAAATAAAGGTAAAATAAATAAAATAAAACACTTCTGATGCTCATCAGCTCAAACTGAGCCTCATGACTCATCAGCTATCTAGCACCAACAGCAGGGCTGTGTGTGTATAAAGTGATGGGAGGCCAAGATGGTTTAACACAACTCCTGATTGTCCTCTCTCTCCCCCCCTAGGTTACCCAAACATTGTAGCAACGTACGGCCGTGGATACACTGGTTTTGCCCCGAGCTACAGCTACCAATTCCCTGGTAAGTTCCATCTTGTTAGGCACTGTGTGCTTCTCTGCCTTCCTGCTGGGATGGGGTAATGGACCCCCTGTTGGCTCACAAACACACACAGACCCCACTCCCTGCCTCCCTTCTCACCTACAAACACACATACACACACACACACACAAACACAGTGTTCTCTCTCTGATCTCAGCTGGGTTCCTGAGGATGATTATATTATGTTGTAATGCCATGTCACTCTCTGTAACCCAAATTGCTTCAGTAAGGGATTAATTCCTTCCTGGCACCCACTCTCACTCACCGCATCATCACTCTGCCAGCTATTATACTGTGGAAAAATTCAATCCGCCAAATGTGATTTGATAAGGTAACATTATGCAATTATGTCACCATTCACTCCCTTATAAAGACCTCTACAATGGGAAATGTCAGAGTTGAGCCCAGAATGTGCCAACAGCACTTGACATTGATCCACTGTTCAGGCTTGATTTCATGCCTTATTTCAACATGTTATGAGTGGCCTGTGTCCTTTCTGCCACCTGGCATCAGTATACCCAGCATGGCATGGTGCCAGTGGGAGAGTGTGATTGTCACCATGCTAGGGACTGCCATGACGAGATGCTCCACGATTATCCAGCCCGCAGGGAATTCATATATACATATACAGGAGGGGAACTAGCAGTGCTTCATTGAGGAGTTGTTTTTCTTGTGGATGGTCAATATAATAATTGAAACCTACAGTATCTTTCAAATAGGAGTCAGGTAATGTTTATTTAGATATGCAACACCAGTGTAGTCTAGTAATGATGACAATGTAGGTGATTTGCTGGAATCTTTGGCGATTTAACTTCAATTGTCTGAAATGTTACATTTTGATTGCAGTCTGTGGCTGTTGTTCTTGGGGCCTTTGCCCCGTGCTCATACAAAGATGCAAGAACCCACTGCATCTGTGACCTGTGTGAAATGTCTGTTGAGTATGGAGTGGAGAACATCAGTACAGTATTGCAGCAGGTTGTTGTTTCTATAATCAGAGCATCTCGGTGTACTTTCAATCGGCAGTGTGAATACGTGTCAAACGGAGTCGCAAACAAACATCAGAGTTCAGATGGAATATTACCGAAACAGATTAATAAAGGGAATGAATAATGAATGGGTGTAAATTGGCGAGGTGCTGGAGAAATCATCCAGCGCTGTTACTATACCAGGGGAAAGGGATTAAAACAGACGTGTCAAACTCATTTTGCTCCAGGGGATGCATTCAGTCTTCAACCAGGTCCGGAGGGCTGCACTGAAAATGTGTTGTATTTAGTCTGCGTCAAACTTTCAATGATCTTTGACTGTCTAGCTTTCATTTCAGTGATTATTAGCGAGCTGGACACAGGCAAACTGTATGAATGTACAGTACCAGTCAAAAGTTTGGACACACCTATTAATTCCAAGGTTTTTCTTTATTTGTACTATTTTCTAATAATAGTGAAGACATTAAAATGAAATAACACATATGGAATCATGTAGTAACCAAAAAAGTGTTAAACAAATTAAAATATAGTTTATATTTGAGATTCTTCAAAGTAGCCACCCTTTACCTTGATAACTGCTGCACACTCTTGGTATTCTCTCAAACAGCTTCATGAGGTGGTCACCTGGAATGCATTTCAATTAACAGGTGTGCCTTGTTAAAAGTTAATTTGTGGAATTTCTTTCCTTCTTAATGCATTTGAGCCAATCAGTTGTGTTGTGAAAAGGTAGGGGTGGTATACAGAAGATAGCCCTATTTGGTAAAAGACCAAGTCCATATTATGGCAAGGACAGCTCAAATAAGCAAAGAGAAACGACAGTCCATCATTACTTTATGACATGGTCAGTCAATCCATCAAGCGCTATGATGAAACTGGCTCTCATGAGGACCGCCACAGGAAAGGAAGACCTCTGCTGCAGAGGATGAGTTCATTAGAGTTACCAGCCTCAGAAATTGCAGCCCAAATAAATGCTTCACAGAGTTCAAGTAACAGACACATCTCAACATCAACTGTTCATAGGAGACTGCGTGAATCAGGCCTTCATGGTCGAATTGCTGCAAAGAAACCACTACTAAAGGACACCAACAAGAAGAGACTTGCTTGGGCCAAGAAACACGAGCAATGGACATTAGACTGGTGGAAATCTGTCCTTTGGTCTGATGATTCCAAATGTGAGATTTCTGGTTCCAACCGCCGTGTCTTTGTGAGACGTAGAGTAGGTGAACGGATGATCTCTGCATGTGTGGTTCCCACCGTGAAGCATGGAGGAGGAGGTATGATGGTGTGGGGGTGCTTTTCTGGTGACACTGTCTGTGATTTATTTAGAAATCAAGGCACACTTAACCAGCATGGCTACCACAGCATTCTGCAGCGATATGCCATCCCATCTGGTTTTTTTCAACAGGACAATGACCCAACACACCTCCAGGCTGTATAAGGGCTATTTTACCAAGAAGGAGAGTGATGGAGTGCTGCATCAGATGACCTGGCCTCCACAATCACCCGACCTGAACCCAATTGAGATGGTTTGGGATGAGTCGGAAAAAGCAGCCAACCAGTGAAGCTGGTTGATAGAATGCCAAGAGTGTGCAAAGCTGTCATCAAGGCAAAGGGTAGCTACTTTGAAGAATCTAAAATATATTTTGATTTGTTTAACACTACATGATTCCATATGTGTTATTTCATAGTTTTGATGTCTTCTCTATTATTCTACAATGTAGAAAATAGGAAAAATAAAGAAAAACCCTTGAATGAGTAGGTGTGTCCAAACTTTTGACTGGCACTGTAGGTCCATTATCATTTCTACACAGTTTCGATTTGGTTTTAGTCATTGTAATGTATAGTGAGTTCGTTTCCCCCACTCCACAATTTTTTTTAATAGAAATTAATAATAATAAATTCAACAATAACATTTTATTTTACTCAAACTGTATGTTTGACACCCATGGATTAAAATATATCGTTCCTCCAGGTGTTTCTCTACTGTGTACACACCGGAACCTGCATGTCATACACTATGCCTTAAATTTGAGTCTTCATTACATTAATGAAAAATGTATGCACTCACTATCTGTAAGTGGCTCTGGATAAGAGTGTCTGCTAAATGACTAAAATGGAAATGTAAAATGAATGAGAGGATGAAATGCCAAGTTATCTCTCTCTAATCCATACAGGCTATACACATGTCTCCCATGGTGATGACATAGACAATTCTTCTTCTTCTTCCTCCTCCTCCTCCCCCTCCCCTCCCTGCTCCTCCTCCTCCCCCTCCCCCTCCCCTTCTCCTCCTCCTCCCCCTCCCCTTCTCCTCCTCCTCCCCTCCCTCCTCCTCCCCCTCCCCTCCCTCTTCCTCCTCCTCCTCCTCCTCCTCTTCCCCTCACTCCTCCTCCTCCTCCTCTCCTCCCTCCTCCTCCTCCTCCCCTCCCTGCTCCTCCTCCTCCTCACACAGATTAAAAAACAAATGAAAATACAAAAAGCAAGAACAAATCCTCTAGCTGTTTCCTGTGTGGAGGGACGCCAGCAGATCTAGTGCTATCTATCGTCAGTCCAGCCTTTGGCTTGGCTAGTAAACGGGCACTGTGTTACGTTGGTCAGCCCCAGCCCTGCTTCCATGTTGGCACTAGTTAAAAGGTAGAGAGGAGGTCTGATTGCTCCGAGGTTAACTTTGCTGCCTTCCTTTAATCCCCTGGCTCTCTCTGTAAAATGATCTTGCCTCAGCACCAGGCACAATGTGGCCCTTTTTTTCTCCCTGTGATTTTCAGATACTGTAGTGCCAAACGACCTTGGTGTCGGACATGTAAGGTGAAAAGCCTTTTTTCCCTCCTTGTAGCGTCGGGGGATTTAGCATAAAGCTCACTCTGCTTGGGAGGTTAAAAATGGACTGTTGAAAAGGAGAGGAGAAGCTCTGCCCGCAATTCTCACATGGGACAGAGCTTCGAGGAGGTAGAGCATGGCGCTTGCAACGCCAGGGTTGTGGGTTCGATTCCCACGGGGGGGCAGTATGAAAAATGTATGTTCTTACAAACACTTTTTGCATTTTAATGTTTTACAAACCACTTGTTATATATTGTAAAGACGCACTCGTGTGTGTCTGTATATATGTGTATATAATATATATGTATATATATATGTATATATATATATATATGTACAGTGGAGAAAAAAAGTATTTAGTCAACCACCAATTGTGCAAGTTCTCCCACTTAATAAGATGAGAGAGGCCTGTAATTTTCATCATAGGTACACGTCAACTATGACAGACAAAATGAGAAAAAAAAATCCAGAAAATCACATTGTAGGATTTTTTATGAATTTATTTGCAAATTATGGTGGAAAATAAGTATTTGGTCAATAACAAAAGTTTCTCAATACTTTGTTATATACCCTTTGTTGGCAATGACACAGGTCAAACGTTTTCTGTAAGTCTTCACAAGGTTTTCACACACTGTTGCTGGTATTTTGGCCCATTCCTCCATGCAGATCTCCTCTAGAGCAGTGATGTTTTGGGGCTGTCGCTGGGCAACACAGACTTTCAACTCCCTCCAAAGATTTTCTATGGGGTTGAGATCTGGAGACTGGCTAGGCCACTCCAGGACCTTGAAATGCTTCTTACGAAGCCACTCCTTCGTTGCCCGGGCAGTGTGTTTGGGATGCTGAAAGACCCAGCCACGTTTCATCTTCAATGCCCTTGCTGATGGAAGGAGGTTTTCACTCAAAATCTCACGATACATGGCCCCATTCATTCTTTCCTTTACACGGATCAGTCGTCCTGGTCCCTTTGCAGAAAAACAGCCCCAAAGCATGATGTTTCCACCCCCATGCTTCACAGTAGGTATGGTGTTCTTTGGCTGCAACTCAGCAGTCTTTGTCCTCCAAACACGACGAGTTGAGTTTTTACCAAAAAGTTCTATTTTGGTTTCATCTGACCATATGACATTCTCCCAATCCTCTTCTGGATCATCCAAATGCACTCTAGCAAACTTCAGACGGGCCTGGACATGTACTGGCTTAAGCAGGGGGACACGTCTTGCACTGCAGGATTTGAGTCCCTGGCGGCGTAGTGTGTTACTGATGGTAGGCTTTGTTACTTTGGTCCCAGCTCTCTGCAGGTCATTCACTAGGTCCCCCCGTGTGGTTCTGGGATTTTTGCTCACCGTTCTTGTGATCATTTTGACCCCACGGGGTGAGATCTTGCGTGGAGCCCCAGATCGAGGGAGATTATCAGTGATCTTGTATGTCTTCCATTTCCTAATAATTGCTCCCACAGTTGATTTCTTCAAACCAAGCTGCTTACCTATTGCAGATTCAGTCTTCCCAGCCTGATGCAGGTCTACAATTTTGTTTCTGGTGTCCATTGACAGCTCTTTGGTCTTGGCCATAGTGGAGTTTGGAGTGTGACTGTTTGAGGTTGTGGACAGGTGTCTTTTATACTGATAACAAGTTCAAACAGGTGCCATTAATACAGGTAACGAGTGGAGGACAGAGGAGCCTCTTAAAGAAGAAGTTACAGGTCTGTGAGAGCCAGAAATCTTGCTTGTTTGTAGGTGACCAAATACTTATTTTCCACCATAATTATCAAATAAATTCATAAAAAATCCTACAATGTGATTTTCTGGATTTTTTTTCCTCAATTTGTCTGTCATAGTTGACGTGTACCTATGATTACAGGCCTCTCTCATCTTTTTAAGTGGGAGAACTCGCACAATTGGTGGCTGACTAAATACTTTTTTCCCCCACTGTATGCATATCATACTAAGCCTAATTTAATGTTGCTACTTTTAAATGCGAATTCATTCAACAATGGGGGTGAAGAAAGGCAGTACATACTTGTTTAAAAACTATTATTGACTTGCTACAGAGTGTATTCAGCTTCTTTTTGTGGATCTGCAGAAAGGCACACAACACAATCGCTCTGGATAAGAGCATCTGCTAAATGACTAAAATGTAAATGTGAATTGAGGTGTTTGTGAGTGAGGTCATTTTACCATGGCCTATTTTTATTTCACACCTCTCCATTACAGTATGTCTCATATTGGCATAGAACATCTGGTTGTTTGATAGAATATTTAATGCGTTATGGCTATTGTAAATGTGTGTGCAAATTGCTAAAGCAACAATAAGGATGTTGAGACAACAGTGTTTACAGTCCGCGCTGCGTGCCTTTCTGTTCTTTGTCTCTTAATTTCTTCCCACTACATTCCCCCTTTGACTGTCACAGACAGTTCTAAGAAAACAGCAATTTTAGTGGTAGTCCATGATGTGGCAATAACATTTATATTTCACTTCTTTACTGGTTCAAATGGGCCTGGTGTGAGACTGTTCCCGAAACAAGAAACACTTGAAGTGAATATCATGGTGTCTCTGTCTGTAGACTCTCTCTCCTCGCGCTTTCACAACAGCCTAACATCTTGTTGTTTTTGTCACACCCCATTTCTGGCGTCTGACGTGCCTGCCGCTGATGAGAGCTGAAGGATGCGGCGGCGGTGGCAGTGAATGCCAAGGTCACAGCCTCTTAGAGCACTTCTTGTGCCATGGCTGTATAATAAAGCCACCTCATCCCTCGCTCCTCTCCTCCATTTACCTGGCTCTCCTTTAAGGGGGAAGGGAATTGATGCTTCGCTTTTGATTAGAGCCTAATCAGATATGCAAACGGAAAGGGGGGCCTCACAGCCTGAATATGGACAGCTACACGCTAGGGCTAAGAAAGATAGAAACCGAGCAAACAAGACAAATAAAACACCTTTGTTGCCCCTCTGTTTCTCTGTGCTCTCCAGCCTGGCCATCAGGAGAGTGAAATACCTGCAGAGCTTTGTTTAATAACTACCAGAACCATGCTGGGCTTGTAGGTCTGTCTGTCTGCCTCAACTCACTAGGATGGACAGAGGGGGAAAGAGAGATGAAGGGAAATGAAGAGAGAAAGGGATGGGAGAAAAAAGAAAGCAGAAAAATGGAAGGCGAGAGAGAGGAATGGAGAAAGCGAGAGAGCATGGGCAAATTGGCAATCTAGCAATTCTGGCAAATGCCAAATAGGCTGGACTATTTTTTTGTTGGTGGGCTGGTCGAAATTGACACAAAATATATGTTTTATATAAAAATAAACAATAAAAAAGGTGACATGGCCGGCTGCCCATGGGCCTGTTAAGATTTTTTGGGAAAGATGTTTGTACCTTTATTTAACTAGGCAAGTCAGTTAAGAACAAATTCTTATTTACAATGACGGCCTACACCGGCTAAACCCGGACGACGCTGGGCCAATTGTGCGCCGCCCTATGGGACTCCCAATCACGGCCGGTTGTGATACAGCCTGGAATCGAACCAGGGGGTCTGTAGTGACGCCTCAAGCACTGAGATGCAGTGCCTTAGACCGCTGCGCCACTCGGGATCAGTGGGCAACGACCAGCCAAGATGGGCCGGCCCGGTTTTCTGGTCACGCAAACTCACATTCAAGGTCAGCAAATGCGACATCAGCAAAGAGACCTGCTCTGACTCTGTCATCAGTTAGACAGCCAAGATCATGGATCGTAAAAAACGGAAAGGGTGCCTGTAAACATAGATAGAGCACATTCTACATTGTCACCTCACTCAAAACATCAATTTTTTTGGGCAGCTAAAACCTTAATTTGGTCAAACAGTAAAGTGCATTATCCTCATGACTCCTGTAATAAAAGTGTATGCCTGCCGCTGTGCCTGTGGCCTCGCTGGGGCCTGCTGCTATGATGAGCGAGCCACTCTCCTCTCCCCCCATGCATTCAAGAGAAACATTTGTTCTGATCGTATTACATTTCAAAATGCAATTGCTGGAAAAACACAGCTTTGGAAGCTTCGTCCCTTTGTCCCTATCGGAGAGAGGATGATCTCAGCTTTCTGTAGGTATAATTTATATTTCTCAACTCTCAGTATTCAGCTCAATAGCAACTATTTTACAACCAAGTTATTTGATATGGCTTTGAGATATGGAGCTGAAATGCTCACCGACAATTGCGAGGGCATAGGCCTCATAGAGTACCACAGTCATAATACCCATTAAACCTAGCGGTCAAACAGGGAAATGGTTCCAATTGTTTTTCCACCATTCATTTTTCCCATAAGGGATTTTAGAAATACGTAAAATATGGGCTGTGTTTCATGTAGGCTTACCCTGGCGTGACGTTTTGATAACCGTGCAAATCTTATCTATTTGCCTGTATTTACCCCCAAAAATGAAACGCTAATTAGCTGCTAATGTGGCTATCATAAAGAGCTACAAATTCAATGATGATCTGGATGAAACTGCCAAATCCTGGTAAAGGTAAAAATCTCTGGATTAACTATCTAATGTTAGCTAAATGTAGTCATGAATAAATTGTCTTGTGCAAGTTTTAAATTGACACAATACCTGTTAGCAAAGGTGTCAGGTAGAGATGACGTGCAGGAGCTTGCAAAGATTTATAGTTTTGCATGTCTACTTTGATGCTAATAAGCATTTTTCGTATCTGAGAGTAAATAGATCCGAATATATTGATAAAAGTCACCTTGTCCAAGAGAGATTTACATGGTCTGCAGAGAGTAGTGCGTACGGCCCAGTACATCACTGGGGCCAAGCTTCCTGCCATCCAGGACCTCTATACCAGGTGGTGTCAGAGGAAGGTAGAGGCGAAAGAAATGCACACCTATTTAGGCGAGGTGCTGGCTAACGGAGTAGAATACTTGAAAAAGAAAAGGAAAGCCGCACACTCTAGGAGCTCAGATGCAATCATTTAATAACCTAATAACCAACGTTTCGACAGACAAGCTGTCTTCATCAGGGTGTCAGAGAAAGGCCCTAAAAATTGTCAAAGACTCCAGCCACCCTAGTCATAGACTGTTCTCTCTGCTACCGCACGGCAAGCGGTACCGGAGCGCCAAGTCTATGTCCAAGAGGCTTCTAAACAGCTTCTACCCCCAAGCCATAAGACTCCTGAACATCTAATCAAATGGCTACCCAGACTCCCCCCCTTTTACACTGCTGCTACTCTCTGTTTATTATCTATACATAGTCACTTTAATAACTCTACCTAAATGTACATATTACCTCAATTACCTCGACTAACCGGTGCCCCCGCACATTGACTCTGTGCCGGTACCCCCAGTATATAGCCTCGCTATTGTTATTTTACTGCTGCTCTTTAATTATTTGTTACTTTTATTTATTTTCTTTTTTTAGATAATCTTTCTTAAAACTGCATTGTTGGTTAAGGCCTTGTAAGTAAGCATTTCACTGTAAGGTCTACACCTGTTGTATTCGGCGCATGTGACAAATAAGATTTGATTTGATTTGGTTATCAAAACGTCACGCCAGGGTAAGCCTACACGAAACACAGCCCTTGTTGGGAAAAATGAATGGTGGAAAAACAATTTCCCTGTTTGTCCGCTAGGTTTTATGGGTATTATGATACCACCACTTTTTTTAAGACATTACATTTACTGTTGGATGAATACATGGCTACTAGCAGTGGGTATTATATCTAGTTAATGTGTTTTGAGTTTCCACATTCTCAGGTGTTGATCCCAAAATTAATTAGCCTATGGGCGGCAGGTAGCTTAGTGGTTAAGAGCATTGTGGCAGTAACCGAAAGGTCGCTGGTTCTAATCCCCTTGCCGACTAGGTGAAAAATCTGTTGATGTGCCCTTGAGCAAGGCACCTAACCCTAATTGCTCCTGTAAGTCGCTCTGGATAAGAGCGTCTGCTAAATGACTAAAATGTAATGTAAATGTATATTAGTTAGTGCACATAAAGATGTGTGTAATTCATCTCTGTAAAAGTTAGTGGCACCAGTGACACCAGGGGAAAATGTTAGTCTAGAGCCGTGTAATAGTAATGAACACTTAGGGTAGGTGTTGATTCAGGGGAACATATACAGTATGACAGGCACCTATTCAATAGAGCCTCAGGCCTTAGCTTGGCTTCTATAATGGATATAAGGGGCCGATTGCCAGGGCCGATTTCTTGTCCCAGTCCGCCACTGAGAGAGGGGGACAGAGAGAGAAAGGGAGACAGAAGGGGGCAGAGAGAGAGGGACAGAGAGAGAGGAATGGAGGGGGACTGTAAGGAGAGAGATAGAGAGACAGAGACAGAGACAGCAGCAGGCAACCAGGCAGCTGGGCCAGCTCATCCAGCAGCTCCTCAGAGAAAATCACCTCTAATTGAAAAGCCTGCTTATTAACCCAGTGGGTTTGCAGAGGCAAATGCCTTCAACGTGTCACAGGCTGGGAACAGAGGACCGCTGCGCTTTGGCTCTGAAACACACACTAACACACATGCGTGTATACACACACACACACACACACACACACACACACACACACACACACAATCATGTTGGCTGTCAATGTATATGGAAACAGCCTTAATACCACTGCTGAGACTAACACACTGGGACTGGCACAGCCATAAACAGCCCTCGCTCCATGTGTGGTAGGACCTGCCAGGGTCTCATTACCAGCAGAGCAGTGGAGCAGTATGTTACAGGTTGACTCCATTCTGGATCAAACATGGGACCTGGACTCTCCAAGGTCTATTTCTCAATTATTTTGGCCAGTCAATGTCTGTGACTGCCCTGGCTCTCTGCCTCTGGCTTTCCCTGCCCCTCCATGTAAGGTGACATTTATATCCTTGACTTGTGCTGTGAGAGGTTGTGTCCTATCATGCAAGGCAAGATCTAATAGAGGCTTTTGTGTCCATCAGACGGCCTTGTCTCTCTGTGTGCCCTCTACACTACGCCACTTGCGCACACACACACACAAACACACACATTTCTATTTCTTACTATACTTGTGAGGACTTTTTGGGGACCAACAGTTGATTCCTATTCAAAATCCTATTTTCCCTAACCCTAACTCCTAACCCTAAACCTAACCACTAACCCCTAACCCCTAACCCTAACCTTAACCCTAACCCTAATTGTAACCCTAAACCTAACTCCTAAGCCTGAAATAGCCTTTTTACAAGTGAGGGCCGGCAAAATGTCCTCACTTCTGAGTTTTGTTGGTTTACTATTCTTGTGAGCATTTCTGGTACTCACAAGTATAGTAAAACTTGTACACACACACCGCACACACACACACACACACACACACACACACACACACACACACACACACACACACACACACACACACAGTCTTGTACAGCTAACCTTGTGACACAATTCAGTCCCATTCAAAATCCTATTTTCCCTAACCCTAACCCTAACCTGTACTCTTACCCTAACCCTAACCCAAAATCCTAACCTTAACCCTAAACCTAACCCTAGCTCCTAACCCTAAACCTAACCCTAACCCTAACACTAATTCTAACCTTAACACAAAACCCCCTAGAAATAGCATTTGACCTTGTGGGGACCAACAAAATGTCCCCAGTTGGTCACATTTTTGTTTGTTTACTATTCTTGTGGGGACTTCTGGTCCCCACAAGAATAGTTAAACACGTCCACACATACACACACACACACACACACACACACACACACACACACACACACACACACACACCAAAGACACTATAACTTGTGAGGACTTTTTGGGGACCAACAATTAATTCCCATTCACAATCCTATTTTCCCTAACCCTAAACCTAACCACTAACCCCTAACCTTAACCCTAATTCTAACCCTAAACCTAACCCCTAAGCCTGAAATATCTTTTTTAGAAATGAGGGCTGGTAAAATGTCCTCGCTTCTGAATTTTTGTTGGTTTACTATACTTGTGAGCATTTCTGGTAATCACAAGTATAGTAAAACGTGTACACATACACACACACACACACACACACACACACAC
This sequence comes from Coregonus lavaretus, assembly GCF_964263955.1. NCBI lineage: Eukaryota > Metazoa > Chordata > Actinopteri > Salmoniformes > Salmonidae > Coregonus > Coregonus lavaretus. The sequence continues at coordinate 4,060 of NW_028161025.1, read as the reverse complement.
ACCAAAAACAAAGATGGAGGGCGAGAAGGAGAGCGGTAGGGAAAGGAAGATGATAGAGACGGAGACAGTACCAGCTTCAGCCCCTTGTCTTTATGATCCCAGCGAGCCCCTACTGAGCTCCTGCTGTAATGTCGCTCCCCCTGTCGTCTTGCCCTGCTTGCTGGTAATTGCCCTCATCGTGTAGGCAGCGCTCTGGAACGCCCAGGAGCATTGGGACAAGGGCTGTCATCACCCCAACACACCCCAGGTGTCATCCCCGTCGCCCATGTGACGGCACTGAGCTGCCTAATTGCATGTTACACACGGCTTGTCACCTCTGAGGCAAGCGGGTAGAAAGGAGAGGGTGATGGGGGGGGTTATGCTCTGGATATGCTCTGGATATGCTGTCATTGAGGCAAAGCTTCACATGCAGAAGGACCAGGGGACCATGAGAGCAGGGGACCAGGAGACCAGGAGAGCAGGGGACCAGGGGACCAGGAGACCAGAGACCAGGAGCAGGCCCGTCATCTCCAATGACCCAGGCCTGACTTATACAGGTCTCAGTGGTTTTCAGACATTCTTCCAATATGCAGCCCACATTTTCCTGTTATGATGAAGAGTTGTTGCGGATGCAAATGTATTTACATTTTGATAAAGTACTATAGTATACACAGACAGTAATCTACTTAGTTTTTTTGGGAGCCTGTTTGGACTCAAGTGGCTGGTGCAGATAGAGTGCTTTAGTGAGGATGCTCCCGTCTCGGGTTAGGAGTCGACAGCCTCTCCATACCGACTGCATTTCAACCTATTTCTCCATTAGTTCAAAGGCTGTGTGATGTTGCCTCACACCTGGCGGGAGATAGCGGTGGGTTGTGCTCTCAAAGCACAGCCCGTCTGTCTGATGGAGAGTACAGATTAGAGGCCCCCTGTTCTGTTTTGATCTACACAGTGGACAGTGCTCTTTAGTATGTGGAGTGATGGATGGATGGATGGATGCGCCAATTGAGGCCTGCTATGCCTTAGTGCCTTCAGAAATAGAGCCAGTATACAGTATAATTGTTTTGTAGTGCCTGGCGTGTTTTTTTCTCTCTCTCATATCTGTCCACAAGCATAACAAATTGCTGTGGTACTTTTGTTAAAACAGAGATAACTTTGTGGTAGAGATATACACGCCTGAAATCCCCCTCTCCCTGAAAGCTGTTTTTATCAGCAGAGGCTATTTGCTCTTCAGCACCGTCCCACTGTTAATAATAGCTGAGGATAAGTAAGCCATTTGATTAGGACTGTACTGGCTGGCTCTCCCTCAGCACTAACATAATAATGGTATATTAACACTGGGAAATCATAACAGTCACATACATATATTAACACTGGGAAATCATAAGTCACATAATTATATATTAACACTGAGAAATCATAAGTCACATAATAAATAATGTATTAACACTGGGAAATCATAATAGTCACATAATAAATTATATATTAACACTGGGAAATCATAAGTCACATACAGTGGGGAGAACAAGTATTTGATACACTGCCGATTTTGCAGGTTTTCCTACTTACAAAGCATGTAGAGGTCTGTAATTTTTATCATAGGTACACTTCAACTGTGAGAGACAGAATCTAAAACAAAAATCCAGAAAATCACATTGTATGATTTTTAAGTAATTAATTTGCATTTTATTGCATGACATAAGTATTTGATACATCAGAAAAGCAGAACTTAATATTTGGTACAGAAACCTTTGTTTGCAATTACAGAGATCATACGTTTCCTGTAGGTCTTGACCAGGTTTGCACACACTGCAGCAGGGATTTTGGCCCACTCCTCCATACAGACCTTCTCCAGATCCTTCAGGTTTCGGGGCTGTCGCTGGGCAATACGGACTTTCAGCTCCCTCCAAAGATTTTCTATTGGGTTCAGGTCTGGAGACTGGCTAGGCCACTCCAGGACCTTGAGATGCTTCTTACGGAGCCACTCCTTAGTTGCCCTGGCTATGTGTTTCGGGTCGTTGTCATGCTGGAAGACCCAGCAACGACCCATCTTCAATGCTCTTACTGAGGGAAGGAGGTTGTTGGCCAAGATCTCGCGATACATGGCCCCATCCATCCTCCCCTCAATACGATGCAGTCGTCCTGTCCCCTTTGCAGAAAAGCATCCCCAAAGAATTATGTTTCCACCTCCATGCTTCACGGTTGGGATGGTGTTCTTGGGGTTGTACTCATCCTTCTTCTTCCTCCAAACACGGCGAGTGAAGTTTAGACCAAAAAGCTCTATTTTTGTCTCATCAGACCACATGACCTTCTCCCATTCATCCTCTGGATCATCCAGATGGTCATTGGCAAACTTCAGACAGGCCTGGACATGCGCTGGCTTGAGCAGGGGGACCTTGCGTGCGCTGCAGGATTTTAATCCATGACGGTGTAGTGTGTTACTAATGGTTTTCTTTGAGACTGTGGTCCCAGCTCTCTTCAGGTCATTGACCAGGTCCTGCCGTGTAGTTCTGGGCTGATCCCTCACCTTCCTCATGATCATTGATGTCCCACGAGGTGAGATCTTGCATGGAGCCCCAGACCGAGGGTGATTGACCGTCATCTTGAACTTCTTCCATTTTCTAATAATTGCGCCAACAGTTGTTGCCTTCTCACCAAGCTGCTTGCCTATTGTCCTGTAGCCCATCCCAGCCTTGTGCAGGTCTACAATTTTATCCCTGATGTCCTTACACAGCTCTCTGGTCTTGGCCATTGTAGAGAGGTTGGAGTCTGTTTGATTGAGTGTGTGGACAGGTGTCTTTTATACAGGTAACAAGTTCAAACAGGTGCAGTTAATACAGGTAATGAATGGAGAACAGGAGGGCTTCTTAAAGAAAAACTAACAGGTCTGTGAGAGCCGGAATTCTTACTGGTTGGTAGGTGATGAAATACTTATGTCATGCAATAAAATGCAAATTAATTACTTAATCATACAATGTGATTTTCTGGATTTACAGACCTTACAGACCTTTACATGCTTTGTAAGTAAGAAAACCTGCAAAATCGGCAGTGTATCAAATACTTGTTCTCCCCACTGTACATATATTAACACTGGGAAATCATAAGTCACATAATTATATATTAACACTGAGAAATCATAAGTCACATAATAAATAATGTATTAACACTGGGAAATCATAATAGTCACACAATAAATTATATATTAACACTGGGAAATCATAAGTCACATAATAAATAATGTATTAACACTGGGAAATCATAATAGTCACATAATAAATTATATATTAACACTGGGAAATCATAAGTCACATAATAAATAATGTATTAACACTGGGAAATCATAAGTCACATAATACATTATATATAACACTGGGAAATCATAAGTCACATAATAAATTATATGTCAACACTGGGAAATCATAACAGTCACATAATAAATAATGTATTAACACTGGTAAATCATAAGTGATGAATACGTTACCTTCTTCCTGTCCTCCTCCACTAAGTGTGTTTCTCTACTCTGTCTTCTGAGAGAAGTTATCTGGGGGTGTTACATGAGTTAACTGGGGGTGTTACATGATTGAACTATACAGTACTATACATCCCTATATGGCTTTAAACTCACAGTATTCTCAGCCTTACTGTACACATATGCTGTTCATCACACATTAATTCCCTGCTATGTCACACATCTGAATGGGATGAAGAGCGTTTTTTGTCAGTCGATTCTTCTTCTCTGTCAATGCAGATTAAGGCTCTGGATAGTGGTAGAGGTAGTGAGGCAGTTAGGCTACAGTACTATGTTTAAATTGTGTTTGTGGCTCAGAGAGTCAGTCAGTTTTCCCCTGAGCTTGGTGCTTCCAGTGTTCAGACTGAGGCATGCCTTTGATAAGCGCTGCACACAGAGGTCTTCTTTGTAAGCACATGCAGCAGCAGCACTAGTAGAGCGAGCTTTCCGTTCTGTCGGACAATGGCACACTCACACATACTAACACACACTCACACATACTAACACACACTCACACATACTAACACACACTCACACATACTAACACACACTCACACATACTAACACACACTCACA
>NW_028161026.1:20000-57107 GCF_964263955.1 Coregonus lavaretus | reverse complement strand
TTCATGAGTTGAATGCTTCTTCTGTTTCTCTCCCCATTGTCCCATAATTGGCACTTTAACAGAAATTGGTTTCATATCAACAGTCTTCCTCTTTCCTCTGATGAGATTACAAGGGTCATCAATGTCAGTCGTTTGTAATGGTTGGAATGTATAAAATATGCCTGACATTTTCTTACATTCTTCCCAGTATTCGTGCATAGGTTAGTTATAAACGTTTACAAAGCTTCATGAAATGGGTTTCAATGGCCGAGCAGCCGCACACAAGCCTGAGATCACCATGCGCAATGCCAAGCGTCGGCTGGAGTGGTGTAAAGCTCGCCGCCATTGGACTCTGGAACAGTGGAAACGCGTTCTCTGGAGTGATGAATCACGTTTCACCATCTGGCAGTCCGATGGACAAATCTGGGTTTGGTGGATGCCAGAAGAACACTACCTGCCCGAATGCATAGTGCCAACTGTAAAGTTTGGTGGAGGAGGAATAATGGTCTGGGGCTGTTTTTCATTGTTCAGGCTAGGCCCCTTAGTTCCAGTGAATGGAAATCTAAACGCTACAGCATACAATGACATTCTAGACGATACTGTGCATCCAACTTTGTGGCAACAGTTTGGGGAAGGCCATTTTCTGTTTCAGCATGACAATGCCCCCTTGCACAAAGCGAGGTCCATACGGAAATGGTTTGTCGAGATCAGTGTGGAAGAACTTGACTGGCCTGTACAGAGCCCTAAACTCAACCCCTTCGAACACCTTTGGGATGAATTGGAACACCGACTGCGAGCCAGGCCTAATCGCCCAACATCAGTGCCCGACCTCACTAATGCTCTTGTGGCTGAATGGAAGCAAGTCCCCGCAGCAATGTTCCAGCATCTAGTGGAAAGCCTTCCCAGAAGAGTGGAGACTGTTATAGCTGCAAAGGGGGGACCAACTCCATATTAATGCCCATGAGTTTTCAATGAGATGTTCGACAAGCAGGTGTCCACAAACCTTTGGTCATGTAGTGTATTTAGGCACATATGCGAGTAAATTGGTCGCACTGTAGAGCCCTGTACACATCAGGAAACGTGATTATTAGCTTCATGAATGATCACCCTGACCCTTCAGTTTCTCCACTCTCAGCCTTCACTGCCCTGGGCCAGTACAATGTTCAGTCCCCACTCTCAGCCTTCCCTGCTGGGCCAGTACAACGTTCAGTCCCCACTCTCAGCCTTCCCTGCTGGGCCAGCACAACGTTCAGTCCCCACTCTCAGCCCAACCTAGGGCCATGCAGAATTAATTTTAGTTGAGACAGGTATTCTCTAATCGACCCCTAAACCCTGCCCCCTAGGCACTCTTGTAGATCTGAAATGATTGGATAGGTGTAAATCAGTATGACTATAACTCCACCCGGCCTATCAGAAGGAGAGGTGAAGTAATGTACTATATTGCTTGAACCTATCGAATCCTTTCAGAACACTGGCCCCTCTTCATACCTCATAGCTCACCTTACCTGCCAGCTAAGCTCAGTCTGGCCCCCTGATAGATGGCCCTCCTAGAACATGTTCACAGGCCAGTCCTCAGGGAACACCAGTCATTCCATATATCTGGTCTATTCCAACACTAGCCCTTCCAATTCAACAACCCTTTCAATCCCCTGATGACTGGGTTGAGAAACACTGTCCTAAAGCGTGTTCACTTTCACAACCTCCACAAGCAGCTGTCCAAAGTAGAGGAAGTTTCATACTACCTTGACTTAGACTCCTGTGCCATCTCAACCTCATCTGGCAGAAGGTGTCTTACTCAAGTTTCAGTCTCGCTTGCTTCCGAATTCTAGGCATTCTTGTCGCAACTGTTCAAACTAGTTGTAGTTCTTTAAGTTCAAGTTCAAAACAATGTCATTACAAATGTGGAAGAATCCTTCCTTTTCCCGAAAACAATAAAATTCACTCTTAACTATCAAACTGCCAGGGCCACAGTCCAATATTCATTGTGATATTACTATAATTTCTCAGTCTTCCACCATTAATGGAGAAAACAACCACTTCCATTATGTGGTCTGCTTGTGAATTCTACCAGGGGTTGGAACCGGTTCAGGGAACATAACCGAAAACCTGAAAATAACAACATTTTTCAAGGAACAAAATCAGAACCAGGAACGAAAGTGATCTATACTGTTCCCGGAACACAACTGTTATTTTAAAAGCATGCGAACCGGTTAATAACGTTGTTTTACGTTCAGGGCATTTTCTTCCAGTCCCACAAAAAAACACAACAAAGCGCCCATGCAAAGCCCTCCCTCTGTCAATCAGAAACTTCTCCCAGCGTCTGCCTGCCAGCTGGAAAGCTTTGCCAGTGTGTGTTCGTGTAGGCTACCTGCCCCTCTGCAGCATAGCTGTAGCCTACTGACATTACGAGTGTGATTCAGAAGATGGGGAGATAGATTTTTAATGAGAAAAGAAGGAATTAACTTTTTCAATGCTACTTAGGGATAGTATAGTTATCACATTTCACATTGGATTTTTTAACTACAAAAAGATGAGACGTGTTTTTAATTCTGGTGCCGCTCTGCACACACAAGCTTGTTAGCTAGCTAGCTTCTCTGGTCCAACGTTAAGCCAATTCTGAAGTTCAAAGACATTCAACGTTCCTCCATAGAAGCCGCTCCACCGTTGGTATAAATCTGTGGGCCCAATTCAGAAAATGCACGTCGTCACAAGATGCCCAGCACTTCAAGCCAAGCTTCCTCCTCCATCCTCCCTCGATCTCCCCACCCTCAAAATTTCAATTGCATCTCGCGACCGAGACTTGTCTTTCCATCACGCATGTAAACAACTCACTGAGCTATAGCTTGCCCCCTCCATAGCGAGGTGCTCTATCAGCACTGCATGATTGGTGAAGTAATTTAATGTCGAGCTAAATGTAGAAAATATATGATTTCAGAGGTTTAAAAAGGAACAGAAAGGAACATTATAAACCAGTACTTTTTTTTTGGGTTCGAACCGGTTCAGAACTTTATTTTGATGGTTGGAACAGTGGAACGGAACAACAAAAAAGAATGGTTCTGTTCAGAACTAAATGATTGGAAAACAATTTTAGCTCCAACCCCTGGTTTCTATGCATATTAAAGTTATGAAATTGCAAGCCCAACTGTCACACGCCCCAACTGTCGCCGGCGACTGGAGTTGCCCATCCCTGCTCTCTTGTAGGCTTAATGGTATCATCATTGCTTAAACATTTTTCCCCTTGTGTTTTGTAGCTTGAATTGTGGAAAAGTGGTTCACCCAATGTTTAGCAGGTAATGTAATGCTAGGTTCAAATGGATGCTTATGTGTTACTGTAAAGTAACTTTGATGTAAAGCACTGTTACCCCTCTCTGTTTATGTCGTTCTGTGTTGTTTTACTAACTGTGAACCGTTTTGCCTGACGTCCTGCTAGTACTGTACAGTGTATGTTGTTGTTTGGAGTCTGGACCATATGATGTGTTCAAACAAAAACTACTAACAGACAGAAGATCCTGTCTAGGCCTGGGAAGTGCCAGGGACCTCTCAATTCTATATTGTCACGATACGGAGGTGCCGATATGATATGCATTGCAAATGTATTGCGATTTGATTCTGTGATTTTTTTTTGTGCGAATCAATTTTCCAAACATATTGCTGACAATACAAGAGACAGCCATAATGAAAATTAGCAAAATAAATTGTGGAGATTTTGCTGATATCGTTCATTACAATAAATAACCTATAGGGCTCCACGAGAGAAATGTGAATTTTAAAATGAAATACGTTTGCTAATATCAATGATTGTTGACGGGACAACATCTAAATAAGTAGTAGAAGTAGGTTTAAGGGTCATAAAAAAATAAATAAAAGCAAATTAATGTTATAAACGTATTGTTCAATGGATCATTAACGTGATAATTCAGTCAATTTATCGTGATATGAATTTTTGCCCCCATCGCCCCTCTCTAATGCCTATGGGAAATGGTCTAACATAGGGATTGGCACGTTATTCCGGACGTTAATACGTCCGTGTAGCTCTGTTGGTAGAGCATGGCGTTTGCAACGCCAGGGTGGTGGGTTCGTTTCCCACGGGGGACCAGTATGAAAAAACAGGCACTACCAGATGGTGTGATAGATAACCTATGGCAGCAACAAGTTTGTCTAACTAGAGCGAGTCGGTTTGGCTACTTTCTCTCTCTCTCCCTCCGTCCGTGCCACACACAGACTGTCACATGAGCGAAACTCCATTGAAGTAAAAACATTTTTTTTATCTTTAACATGTATTTCGACTATACGGATATCCCCAAAAATATTTTTTGATATTATTTGAATAGTGAAATTATTTCAACTCATGCATAACCTAAATGGACGACAAAGTAAAAAAAATAATATTATGCACGCATGACTGTAAGTCGCTTTGGATAAAAGCGTCTGCTAAATGGCATATTATTATTATTATTATTAAAGCCTTGCAATGCCTTTCCAGTTGCTACTCTGTTTACTGTAGCTTAGTTAACTAGGCTAATCTTAGCAAACATCTCCTTCTCCAGCCCCAATGCTAAATTTCACTAAAGAACAAGACGCTCTTCTAGGTGGTTGGACAGCCTTAATTGGTCCACATCATCTTGAAGTCTCAAAGTGTGACACATAATATTACACATCGTAATATTAGAGAAGCTAACTCAGGCATTTGTCGTACATCTGTGCTAACAATGTCTCGAAAATTGTTACACTCTGTAACTGTTGAAAGTACTGCAGTAATCTATTTGTGTGTGTGAAAGCAGATGTGTCTTGCTTGCCTGCCGTGGGAGGGGCCTGTATCTAGGATCAGGTCCCCTTGTCCGAATATTCTTATTCATTGTGATGAAGCAAAACTGATCCTATATCCCATCAGCACTCTGAGACTGATGGTGAATACCGGCCCTGGTCTCTCGTTGCCATGTTGTTTTGAGATGATGAGCTTGAAGCAAAGGTCAGAACAAAAGTTTCCTGACCTAAAGCAGCTCTCATGCCCCTTTTCACAGTCTCCCCCTTTTTTTAAAATGAGAAATGCTGTCGTGGTCGTTTTAAATTGCATCCTCAGCCAGTCAGTTCAGTTGCCCCCCAATAATGCTTCACTGGCGGGGTGATCCCTCAACACACACACAGGCACACACGCACACACACACACACACACACGCACGCACGCACGCACGCACGCACGCACACACACGCACACGCACACGCACACACACACACACACACACACACACACACACACACACACACACACACCTGTGCATTCACAAAGGCACACACACACGACTTTGTTGGTGCTGCCTGGAGTCTGTTTTTTTGTGAGCACACACACACTCCTCCCTCTACACGGGGGGGGGGGGCAGCGCAGAGTAACACTTGGCCCAGCAGCACTGAGTACAGCCCTGGCATTAAAACGTAAACACACCAACTGGCTGTAGCAGAGCTGTAACAGTGCTGGAGTAACACTGTTCATGATAAGGAGTGAATATGTCACGTGTCCCATTGCTATGCTCCTTTATGCTCCTCTAGTTAAAAAAAAGTATCCGAGATACACAATAGGGTGTGAGGAAGTAAAGCAGTGTGCCTTACAGGAGAGTAGGATATGCTGCTGGTTGTATTTCTATTGTAGCATGTTGCCAGAACTGGAGGAGGATGGTGTCTTTATTAACAACTACATGTATTTTAGGAGTAATGTTGTGATGAGATGTCACCAACCCACACAAAAAAAATAAGTATTGGAAAAGGACAGAAAGAGACCAAGACTCAGAAGAATATAGAAGAAATGTGATTTTAACCATGTGGTGTTTTACCCTCTGACATCCCGAGGAAAGCCAGTCAGAGAAGAATGTTGTGATAGGGGAGATATGCACCAACCCACACAAGAAAGCAGTACCGGAGAAGACTTGTGAAGTTGACCATGTGGGGTGTACTTGCTGACATCCTGAATAAAAATCTGAGTACGCCAGACAGATTAGAGTGTTTTGACAGAGGAGAGATACACCAACCCACACAAGAAAGCAGATGACAGAAAGAGACCAAAACAAGACTTGGAAGAATTTTGAAGTTAACCATGTGCGGTTTCTTGCTGACATCCTGAGTAAGCCAATCAGAACAGAGCAGAGTGTCGTGACAGATGAGAGATGGAAGGAATTAGCGTTCTCCCAGGGTGGTGGGCGTGGTCTCCCAGGGCGGCGGGCGTGGTCTCCCAGGGTGGTGGGCGTGGTCTCCCAGGGTGGTGGGCGTGGTCTCCCAGGGTGGTGAGCGTGGTCTCCCAGGGTGGTGGGCGTGGTCTCCCAGGGTGGTGGGCGTGGTCTCCCAGGGTGGTGGGCGTGGTCTCCCAGGGTGTGTGGGCGTGGTCTACCATGGTGGTGGGCGTGGTCTCCCAGGGTGGTGCCGTGGTCTCCCAGGGTGGTGGGGGTGGTCTCCCAGGGTGGTGGGCGAGGTCTTCCAGGGTGGTGGGCGAGGTCTCCCAGGGTGGTGGGGGTGGTCTCCCAGGGTGTGTGGGCGTGGTCTCCCAGGGAGGTGGGTGTGGTCTCCCAGGGTGTGTGGGCGTGGTCTACCAGGGTGGTGTGCGTGGTCTCCCAGGGTGGTGGGGGTGGTCTCCCAGGATGTGTGGGCGTGGTCTCCCAGGGAGGTGGGCATGGTCTCCCAGGGTGTGTAGGCGTGGTCTCCCAGGGTGTGTAGGCGTGGTCTCCCAGGGTGGTGGGCGTGGTCTCCCAGTGTGGTGGGCGTGATCTCCCAGGGTGTGTGGGTGTGGTCTCCCAGGGTGTGTGGGCATGTAGCACTGGGGCAGAAAGCGTTAACTCGGCAGCCTGGTGAAGGCATGTACCGAAATACGTTGGTTTTATCAATAGTTATTTATTTAAGCAAACTTACATTGTCCTCCCAAGAGTAAAAAAACAACACAGGATCACTTTCCTGTACTCACAGAGCCCAGAGTTAGCCACGGCTAGGCTAATCCTCTTCACCCTGCCTTGTGGTCCTCTGTAGCTCAGCTGGTAGAGCACGGCACTTGTAACGCCAAGGTAGTGGGTTCGATCCCCGGGACCACCCATACATAAACATTTATGCACGCACGACTGAAAGTCGCTTTCGATAAAAGCGTCTGCTAAATTGGCATATTATTATTATGATTACACACTGCTTAACCCCTGCCTGACACGGTCCCACCACGTCATCAACAACCCAGCCCTGTTCCCCACCAGCCTGGCTAACAGCCATCTCTATAGAATTCATCAAGGCCCCCCTTTGTGAGCACTAATAAAAATGTTAAAGACTCCAGTTTGGTTTCTCCATTTCCTTGGAAGTATTTTAACTTGTGCTAACTGTTTTACACTCTGCAATGTGAGCTGAAATATGCCATCACCACATATTTTCTGTGTGTGGGTGTGTTTGTGTGTGTGGCTCCGCTGGTGTTTTTCTGCCTGCAGCCAGCCATAGCTTCAGCCCTCATGCGACGGCAGCAGCAGGCAATTTGACGCATTCGTTCACAGCTTTTTAATTTCAGATCCAGTAGAGTGATTATCAGCCCGGGTTAATTAGACCCCTCCCCCGCCACACCCCTTCCCCGCCACACCCCTCCCCCGCCACACCCCCGCCACACACACAGTACACACACCACACACACTACACAGCGGCAGCTCATGTCCGGAAATGGGCTACAGGCTAAATAGAGAATCAAATAGAGCCATGTTGATTCATCACTTTTAATGGACAGGGCCATTTCTCCACCCCCCCCCCCCCCCCCCCCCCCAGCACACTCCGTCACACACACACACACGCTGACACAACATTGATTACTGTTCAGCCAGGATTTAGCCTAGGCTGAGTCCCAAATGGCACCCTGTTCCCAATATGCTCAAGAGGACATTTCCTATGGGTCCTGGTCAAAAGTAGTGCACTGTATAGGGAATAGGGTGCCATTCGGGACGAAGCCTTAGCTTGTCACTGGGAGTGGCTGAGTGGTGAAAGAAAGTGGAGTGGATGAGAGAGAGGAAGGGAGCGAGTGAAAAAGAGGAGAGAAAGATGGAAGAAGTGAAGTGTGTCAGCTTGAGAGAGCGTCCGTTTCTGCTCTGCTGCTCAGTGTCTCCAGGAATGTGTCACCTTCTCCTTCACACAGGAGACTTGAAGTATCTCACCATTTTAAATGGCAACAATTAAATATATTTTGAGTTCTAATGGGATCCATGCTCCTCCCTTTCCTCCTACAACAGCTATCTAGGACTGTAGCAGCGAATGCATTTGACAACTCTTACATTTCTACCTAACCTCTCAGGTTTCCTTCTAAAGAAAGGTAATGGCAGACCGTCTTAAAAAGTGGTCTTGTCTTTTATTCTGTCTTGGTTTCGTTCCCTCTTTCCTGTGGTTCCATGTGTGGGACAGTATGCTGCATCAGACCTGTATTCCCTGTCAGTGTCCTCTGTTCTGCACCAGAATGACCAGTAATCATGTCTCTGTTCCCTGTCAGTGTCCTCTGTTCTGCACTAGAATGACCAGTAATCATGTCTCTGTTCCCTGTCAGTGTCCTCTGTTCTGCACCAGAATGACCAGTAATCATGTCTCTGTTCCCTGTCAGTGTCCTCTGTTCTGCACTAGAATGACCAGTAATCATGTCTCTGTTCCCTGTCAGTGTCCTCTGTTCTGCACTAGAATGAACAGTAATCATGTCTCTGTTCCCTGTCAGTGTCCTCTGTTCTGCACTAGAATGACCAGTAATCATGTCTCTGTTCCCTGTCAGTGTCCTCTGTTCTGCACTAGAATGACCAGTAATCATGTCTCTGTTCCCTGTCAGTGTCCTCTGTTCTGCACTAGAATGACCAGTAATCATGTCTCTGTTCCCTGTCAGTGTCCTCTGTTCTGCACCAGAATGACCAGTAATCATGTCTCTGTTCCCTGTCAGTGTCCTCTGTTCTGCACCAGAATGACCAGTAATCATGTCTCTGTTCCCTGTCAGTGTCCTCTGTTCTGCACTAGAATGACCAGTAATCATGTCTTTGTCGCCTGCTGAGACCCCACTAGATCTATTTGTGCTGTCTTGCTAAGTCATACGGTGATGTTTGGCATGACAACGACTATAGGAGCACAAATAGATCTGGAGCCCCTACCTACCTGTTGTCCTACCTACCTACCTGTTGTCCTACCTACCTACCTGTTGTCCTATCTATCTATCTATCTATCTATCTACCTACCTACCTGTTGTCCTATCTATCTATCTACCTACCTACCTGTTGTCCTATCTATCTATCTATCTATCTATCTATCTATCTATCTATCTATCTATCTATCTATCTATCTATCTATCTATCTATCTATCTATCTATCTATCTATCTATCTATCTATCTATCTATCTATCTATCTATCTATCTATCTATCTATCTATCTATCTATCTATCTATCTATCTATCTACCTACCTACCTACCTACCTACCTACCTACCTACCTACCTACCTACCTACCTACCTACCTACCTACCTACCTACCTACCTACCTACCTACCTACCTACCTACCTACCTACCTACCTACCTACCTACCTACCTACCTACCTACCTACCTACCTACCTACCTACCTACCTACCTACCTACCTACCTACCTACCTACCTACCTACCTACCTACCTACCTACCTACCTACCTACCTACCTACCTACCTACCTACCTACCTACCTACCTACCTACCTACCTACCTACCTACCTACCTACCTATCTATCTACCTACCTACCTACCTACCTACCTACCTACCTACCTACCTACCTACCTACCTAACTACCTACCTACCTACCTACCTACCTACCTACCTACCTACCTACCTACCTACCTACCATCCTACCATCCTACCATCCTATCTACCTACCTACCTACCTACCTACCTGTTGTCCTACCTACCCTTGTTCTATTGAGCTAAAGCATGCAGACTACTACTCAGAATCTGAGGTTGGCGTTGAAGGGTCATTGATGGATAAATTCAGGGATGTGTTGGAGGATTTAGGGAGGGAACAAAAGGTGGATGTATTGAGAGAAGGTGGTGTGTATGTATTTTGTGGTAGTATATGTGTGGATATGGATTAGACTGGTGGGGTGTTGTACTGTAGACGGCCCGACAGTGCAGTTGGAATCAGGGTTTCTGACTGTCCTTGTTCACTGACCTGAAACTGAAACCCAATATATCCCAAGAGATTACAGTTTTTTTTTTTTTCACTGCTGTATTTTAGCTCTAGTCTCTTTTCATAGTTTCATTCCCTGTAGACCTCAACATTGTACCATAGCTACAGAATGTAGGCTAGGACAGAACATCTCTATATTCATTATCTATACTGTATATCCTATTTGTCATTATCTATACTGGATATCCTATTGGTCAGCGGCGGCAGGTAGCTTAGTGGTTAAGAGCGTTGTGCCAGTAACCGAAAGGTTGCTGGTTCTAATCCCCGAGCCGACTCGGTGAAAAAATCTGTCGATGTGACCTTGAGAAAGGCACTGAACCCTAATTGCTCCTGTATGTCGCTCTGGATAAGAGCGTCTGCTAAATGACTAAAACGTAATTATCTATACTGTATATCCTATTGGTCATTATCTATACTGTATATCCTATTGGTCATTATCTATACTGGATATCCTATTGGTCATTATCTATACTGTATATCCTATTGGTCATTATCTATACTGGATATCCTATTGGTCATTACCTATACTGTATATCCTATTGGTCATTATCTATACTGTATATCCTATTGGTCATTATCTATACTGTATATCCTATTGGTCATTATCTATACTGTATATCCTATTGGTCATTATCTATACTGGATATCCTATTGGTCATTATCTATACTGTATATCCTATTGGTCATTATCTATACTGTATATCCTATTGGTCATTATCTATACTGTATATCCTATTGGTCATTATCTATACTGTATATCCTATTGGTCATTATCTATACTGTATATCCTATTGGTCATTATCTATACTGTATATCCTATTGGTCATTATCTATACTGTATATCCTATTGGTCATTATATATACTGTATATCCTATTGGTCATTATCTATACTGTATATCCTATTGGTCATTATCTATACTGTATATCCTACTGGTCATTATATATACTGTATATCCTATTGGTCATTATCTATACTGGATATCCTATTGGTCATTATCTATACTGTATATCCTATTGGTCATTATCTATACTGTATATCCTATTGGTCATTATCTATACTGGATATCCTATTGGTCATTATCTATACTGTATATCCTATTGGTCATTATCTATACTGTATATCCTATTGGTCATTATCTATAGTGTATATCCTATTGGTCATTATCTATACTGTATATCCTATTGGTCATTATCTATACTGTATATCCTATTGGTCATTATCTATACTGGATATCCTATTGGTCATTATCTATACTGTATATCCTATTGGTCATTATCTATACTGGATATCCTATTGGTCATTATCTATACTGTATATCCTATTGGTCATTATCTATACTGGATATCCTATTGGTCATTATCTATACTGTATATCCTATTGGTCATTATCTATACTGTATATCCTATTGGTCATTATCTATAGTGTATATCCTATTGGTCATTATCTATACTGTATATCCTATTGGTCATTATCTATACTGTATATCCTATTGGTCATTATCTATACTGTATATCCTATTGGTCATTATCTATACTGTATATCCTATTGGACATTATCTATACTGGATATCCTATTGGACATTATCTATACTGTATATCCTATTGGTCATTATCTATACTGGATATCCTATTGGTCATTATCTATACTGTATATCCTATTGGTCATTATCTATACTGTATATCCTATTGGTCATTATCTATACTGGATATCCTATTGGTCATTATCTATACTGTATATCCTATTGGTCATTATCTATACTGGATATCCTATTGGTCATTATCTATACTGTATATCGTATTGGTCATTATCTATACTGGATATCCTATTGGTCATTATCTATACTGTATATCCTATTGGTCATTATCTATACTGTATATCCTATTGGTCATTATCTATACTGTATATCCTATTGGTCATTATCTATACTGTATATCTTATTGGTCATTATCTATACTGGATATCATATTGGTCATTATCTATACTGTATATCCTATTGGTCATTACCTATACTGTATATCCTATTGGTCATTATCTATACTGTATATCCTATTGGTCATTATCTATACTGGATATCCTATTGGTCATTATCTATACTGGATATCCTATTGGTCATTATCTATACTGTATATCCTATTGGTCATTATCTATACTGTATATCCTATTGGTCATTACCTATACTGTATATCCTATTGGTCATTATCTATACTGCATATCCTATTGGTCATTATCTATACTGCATATCCTATTGGTCATTATCTATACTGGATATCCTATTGGTCATTACCTATACTGTATATCTTATTGGTCATTATCTATACTGGATATCCTATTGGTCATTATCTATACTGGATATCCTATTGGTCATTATCTATACTGTATATCCTATTGGTCATTATCTATACTGTATATCCTATTGGTCATTATCTATACTGTATATCCTATTGGTCATTATCTATACTGTATATCCTATTGGTCATTATCTATACTGTATATCCTATTGGTCATTATCTATACTGTATATCCTATTGGTCATTATATATACTGTATATCCTATTGGTCATTATCTATACTGTATATCCTATTGGTCATTATCTATACTGTATATCCTACTGGTCATTATCTATACTGTATATCCTATTGGTCATTATCTATACTGGATATCCTATTGGTCATTATCTATACTGTATATCCTATTGGTCATTATCTATACTGGATATCCTATTGGTCATTATCTATACTGTATATCCTATTGGTCATTATCTATACTGTATATCCTATTGGTCATTATCTATACTGTATATCCTATTGGTCATTATCTATACTGGATATCCTATTGGTCATTATCTATACTGTATATCCTATTGGTCATTATCTATACTGGATATCCTATTGGTCATTATCTATACTGTATATCCTATTGGTCATTATCTATACTGGATATCCTATTGGTCATTA
The DNA here is from genome assembly GCF_964263955.1 of Coregonus lavaretus. Taxonomy (NCBI): domain Eukaryota; kingdom Metazoa; phylum Chordata; class Actinopteri; order Salmoniformes; family Salmonidae; genus Coregonus; species Coregonus lavaretus. Next base: position 43,994 of record NW_028161026.1, on the reverse strand, counting down.
TCTATACTGTATATCCTATTGGTCATTATCTATACTGTATATCCTATTGGTCATTATCTATACTGTATATCCTATTGGTCATTATCTATACTGTATATCCTATTGGTCATTATCTATACTGTATATCCTATTGGTCATTATCTATAGTGTATATCCTATTGGTCATTATCTATACTGTATATCCTATTGGTCATTATCTATACTGTATATCCTATTGGTCATTATCTATACTGGATATCCTATTGGTCATTATCTATACTGTATATCCTATTGGACATTATCTATACTGGATATCCTATTGGACATTATCTATACTGTATATCCTATTGGTCATTATCTATACTGGATATCCTATTGGTCATTATCTATACTGTATATCCTATTGGTCATTATCTATACTGTATATCCTATTGGTCATTATCTATACTGTATATCCTATTGGTCATTATCTATACTGTATATCCTATTGGTCATTATCTATACTGTATATCCTATTGGTCATTATCTATACTGTATATCATATTGGTCATTATCTATACTGGATATCCTATTGGTCATTATCTATACTGTATATCCTATTGGTCATTATCTATACTGTATATCCTATTGGTCATTATCTATACTGTATATCTTATTGGTCATTATCTATATTGGATATCCTATTGGTCATTATCTATACTGTATATCCTATTGGTCATTACCTATACTGTATATCCTATTGGTCATTATCTATACTGTATATCCTATTGGTCATTATCTATACTGGATATCCTATTGGTCATTATCTATACTGTATATCCTATTGGTCATTATCTATACTGTATATCCTATTGGTCATTATCTATACTGTATATCCTATTGGTCATTACCTATACTGTATATCCTATTGGTCATTATCTATACTGTATATCCTATTGGTCATTATCTATACTGGATATCCTATTGGTCATTACCTATACTGTATATCTTATTGGTCATTATCTATACTGGATATCCTATTGGTCATTATCTATACTGTATATCCTATTGGTCATTATCTATACTGTATATCCTATTGGTCATTACCTATACTGTATATCCTATTGGTCATTATCTATACTGTATATCCTATTGGTCATTATCTATACTGTATATCCTATTGGTCATTATCTATACTGGATATCCTATTGGTCATTATCTATACTGTATATCCTATTGGTCATTATCTATACTGTATATCCTATTGGTCATTACCTATACTGTATATCCTATTGGTCATTATCTATACTGTATATCCTATTGGTCATTATCTGTACTGTATATCCTATTGGTCATTATCTATACTGGATATCCTATTGGTCATTATCTATACTGTATATCCTATTGGTCATTATCTATACTGTATATCCTATTGGTCATTATCTATACTGTATATCCTATTGGTCATTATCTATACTGTATATCCTATTGGTCATTATCTATACTGTATATCCTATTGGTCATTATCTATACTGTATATCCTATTGGTCATTATCTATACTGTATATCCTATTGGTCATTATCTATACTGTATATCCTATTGGTCATTATCTATACTGTATATCCTATTGGTCATTATCTATACTGTATATCCTATTGGTAATTTTCTATACTGTATATCCTATTGGTCATTATCTATACTGTATATCCTATTGGTCATTATCTATAGTGTATATCCTATTGGTCATTATCTATACTGTATATCCTATTGGTCATTATCTATACTGGATATCCTATTGGTCATTATCTATACTGTATATCCTATTGGTCATTATCTATACTGTATATCCTATTGGTCATTACCTATACTGTATATCCTATTGGTCATTATCTATACTGTATATCCTATTGGTCATTATCTATACTGTATATCCTATTGGTCATTATCTATACTGGATATCCTATTGGTCATTATCTATACTGGATATCCTATTGGTCATTATCTATACTGTATATCCTATTGGTCATTATCTATACTATATATCCTATTGGTCATTATCTATACTGTATATCCTATTGGTCATTATCTATACTGTATATCCTATTGGTCATTACCTATACTGTATATCATATTGGTCATTATCTATACTGTATATCCTATTGGTCATTATCTATACTGTATATCCTATTGGTCATTATCTATACTGTATATCCTATTGTGTACATACCAGGCTATTACTTGTTATTATTAATTAGACTCTTTGTTATGGATCTTGAATATTGTACTCTTAGTCTTGAGGGAGCTAGCACACAAGCATTTCACTGCACCTTTTATAGCTGCTGTAAACTGTGTACGTGACTAATACAATTTGGTTTGATTTAGATTTGATACCAATGGGACCAAAACCTTGCAAGGTGTCCCATCTATCCTACAGCTATATATTGAAATGGGCATTGGTCTCTTTTTCTTTAAACTTTACTCTCAGCCTTTCAGCAAGACCCACTGTTTTTATCAGTCAAATTGACCTCACTTAACAGAGTTTAGGACGACTACAGTATATTTTTTTATTTATTTATTTATTTCACCTTTATTTAACCAGGTAAACCAGTTGAGAACAAGTTCTCATTTACAACTGGCCAAGATAAAGCATCTAGACCGGCCAGGCAGTCAGTCTGTCTACAGCAGACTCTCAGCTATAATGAGATCTCAACATGGCCTCTATGAATCACAACATAATCACCCTGTCCATGTCAGTGAACACTACATCTGTCTGCCTGTCTGCCTGTCTGTCTGTCCGTCTGTCTGTCTGTCTGTCTGTCTGTCTGTCTGTCTGTCTGTCTGTCTGTCTGTCTGTCTGTCTGTCTGTCTGTCTGTCTGTCTGTCTGTCTGTCTGTCTGTCTGTCTGTCTGTCTGTCTGTCTGTCTGTCTAACAACTTTAAATGGGCTGCTGAAGTCTGGCTGACAAATTGCTCTCCAGATGTTTTATTCAGCAGTGATGTAGGCCAGGAATTAGTGACTCTGAGAGGCTTCCAGAAAGTTCTCAGGAAAGACTGTAGCTGGTTTTGCTTAGATAGAAGTATGTTATGTAGAACAAACATGCCTCTCTAACATGTAGAATAAGGAATCATGTGAGCCCATCTGTTTGCTCATTTCCTACCACTTTTATTTCCTGATGTCTAGGTCCGCCCCCAAAGCTCCAGCGAATGAAAAGAAGGAGCGTCCTCTGAGCACCATGAGTAGTGAGGCCTCCAACTACACAGGCAGCTCGGACTACGCTACATACCCTAGTAGCCCCGCAGCCAGAGTGAGTTATACACACTCACACTCACACTCACACTCACACTCTCACACACACACACACACACACACACACACTCACACTCACACACACACAAAGGGACAAACTTTAATGATGTAAAGTAGCTGAACAGCAATGTGAGTGTATCGTTTTGCTCATACGCCCTCTTACTCATTTTCAGCCCTCAAGATCCTCCAAAAAAATTCACAACTTTGGGAAGAGATCCAACTCGATACGGAGAAACCCCAATGCAGTGGTCATTAAGAGCAACTGGCTTTACAAACAGGTGAGTGTATGTGGAGGGCTTTATATAACAGTAGAGTCACTACAGTGAATCAGTTTATGAGTAAAGGAGACAGAGATATGAAAAGGCTCCACAGCGTCTACCCCCGAGCCATAAGACTGCCTAACAGTTAATCAAATGGCTACCTGGACTATTTGCATTGACCCCCTTTTTTTACGTTGCTGCTACTCTCTGTTTATTATATATGCATAGTCACTTTACCCCTACCTACATGTATAAATTACCTCAATTACCTCGGCTAACCTGTACCCCCTCACGTTGACTCGGTACCGGTACCCCCTGTATAAAGGTTAAATAAATATAGCCTCGTTATTGTTATTTTATTGTGTTTCTTTTTTTACTTTAGTTTATTTAGCAAATATTTTCTTACTCTGCATTGTTGATTAAGGGCTTGTAAGTAAGCATTTCACGGTAAGGTCTACAACTTTTGTATTCGCCGCATGTGACAAATAAAATGTGATTTGATTTCAAATATAATTTAAAGAAATTATATCATTGTTGTTTTTGTTTATAGGTCGTTATAAATAAAACTTTAGAATAAGGTGCAGAGCGTTCGATTGTTAAATAATTGTTAACTATTTGGTTGTAATATCATCACCTCTTGAAGAGTATAGTCAGAAATACACATTTCAGATTATTCCACATTTAGCTCTATCATCAGAGTTATACAGCAAGTAACTGCATGCTTTTCATGATCAGTAACATCAATTGATCAAGTTATTTCACATGGTGTTAGCTAGAGGGTGTTAGCCAGAGGGTGTTAGCCAGAGGGTGTTAGCCAGAGGGTGTTAGCCAGAGGGTGTTAGCCAGAGGGTGTTAGCAAGAGGGTTTGAGCCAGAGGGTGTTAGCCAGATGGTGTTAGCATATGGTGTGAGCCAGAGGGTGTTAGCCAGAGGGTGAGAGCCAGAGGCTGTTAGCCAGATGGTGTTAGCCAGATGGTGTTAGCCAGAGGGTGTTAGCCAGAGGGTGTTAGCCAGAGGGTGTGAGCCAGAGGGTGTTAGCCAGAGGGTGTGAGCCAGAGGGTGTTAGCCAGAGGGTGTGAGCCAGAGGGTGTTAGCCAGAGGGTGTGAGCCAGAGGGTGTTAGCCAGAGGGTGTGAGCCAGAGGGTGTTAGCCAGATGGTGTTAGCCAGAGGGTTTGAGCCAGAGGGTGTTAGCCAGAGGTTGTTAGCATATGGTGTGAGCCAGAGGGTGTTAGCCAGAGGGTGAGAGCCAGAGGCTGTTAGCCAGAGAGGTCCTTCTGTTCTTTCTTCTTCTTTTACACTAAGACACAAAGCAAGACTGAGCGACAGGACTGCCTCATTTAGCTGATTATGACCAGACACAGTTGTGTGAACACACATAGGGCTCTGTAGCTCAGTTGGTAGAGCATGGCGCTAGCAACCCCAGGGTTGTGGATTCGTTTCCCACGGGGGGCCAGTATGAAAAATTTATGCACTCACTAACTGTAAGTCGCTCTGAATAAGAGCGTCTGCTAAATGACTCAAATGTAAATGTCAAAAGGGCACTCTACAGGGAACAGGGTGTCATTTGGGACGCAGTCCTCATTTTCCTCTCCCAGCCCATGCTGTGTTGCTAGCAGTGTGTGTTCTATCCGACAAACATGACGCTTTGAGAATAGAATGGTACCTCATCCATGAACAGATCAAAGCATCGGCAAGACATTCAGGGAAGGAATGGAATCGCATGGGGAGCCGGGATGGTGGTGGATCATATTATTGGAACAAATACATCTCAATATTGTCATGTTCAAATGCATATACCACCAGGACTGTATACATACATACACTACCAGTCAAAAGTTTGGACACACCTACTCATTCAAGGGTTTTTCTTTCTTTTGTTACTATTTTCTACATTGTAGAATAATAGTGAAGACATCAAAACTATGAAATAACACATATGGAATCATGTAGTAACCAAAAAAGTGTTAAACAAATCAAAATATATTTTATATTTGAGACTCTTCAAATAGCCACCCTTTGCCTTGATGACAGCTTTACACACTCTTGGCATTCTCTCAACCAGCTTCATGAGGTAGTCACCTGGAATGCATTTCAATTAACAGGTGTGCCTTGTTAAAAGTTAATTTGTGGAATTTATTTCCTTCTTAATGCGTTTGAGCCAATCAGTTGTGTTGTGACAAGGTAGGGGGGGTATTCAGAAGATAGCCCTATTTGGTAAAAGACCAAGTCCATACTATGGCAAGAACAGCTCAAATAAGCAAAGAGAAACGACAGTCCATCATTACTTTAAGACATGAAGGTCAGTCAATGCAGAAAATGTCAAGAACTTTTAAAGTTTCTTCAAGTGCAGTCGCAAAAACCATCAAGCGCTATGATGAAACTGGCTCTCATGAGGATCGCCACAGGAATGGAAGACCCAGAGTTACCTCTGCTTCAGAGGATAAGTTCATTAGAGTTACCAGCCTCAGAAATTGCAGCCCAAATAAATGCTTCACAGAGTTCAAGTCACAGACACATCTCAACATCAACTGTTCAGAGGGGACTGTGTGAATCAGGCCTTCTTGGTCGAATTGCTGCAAAGAAACCACTACTGAAGGACTCAATAAGAAGAAGAGACCTGCTTGGGCCAAGAAACACGAGCAATGGACATTAGACCGGTGGAAATGTGTCCTTTGGTCTGGAGTCCAAATTGGAGATTTTTGGTTCCAACCGGCGTGTCTTTGTGAGATGCGGTGTGGGTAAACGGATGATCTCCGCATGTCTATTTCCCACCGTAAAGCATGGAGGAGGAGGTGTGATGGTGTGGGGGTGCTTTGCTGGTAACACTGTCTGTGATTTATTTAGAATTCAAGGCACACTTACCCAGCATGGCTACCACAGCATTCTGCAGCGATACGCCATCCCATCTGGTTTGGGTTTAGTGGGACTGTCATTTGTTTTTCAACAGGACAATGACCCAACACGCTTCCAGGCTGTGTAAGGGCTATTTGACCAAGAAGGAGAGTGATGGAGTGCTGCATCAGATGACCTGGCCTCCACAATCCCCCGACCTCAACCCAATTGAGATGGTTTGGGATGAGTCGGACGACAGAGTGAAGGAAAAGCAGCCAACAAGTGCTCAGCATATGTGGGAACTCCTTCAAGACTGTTGGAAAAGCATTCCAGGTTGAGAGAATGCCAAGCGTGTACAAAGCTGTCATCAAGGCAAAGGGTGGCAATTTGAAGAATTTCAAATATAAACTATATTTTGATTTGTTTAACACTTTTTTGGTTACTACATGATTCCATATGTGTTATTTCATAGTTTTGATGTCTTCACTATTATTCTACAATGTAGAAAAGTATTCAAAATAAAGAAAACCCCTTGAATGAGTAGGTGTGTCCAAACTTTTGACTGGTACTGTATGTTCACCTTAATGAGGGAGAACAGGCTCGTGGTAATGACTGGAGCGGAATTGGTGGAATGGTATCAAATATATCAATCGCATGGTTTCCATTTGTTTGATGCCATCCCATTTGCTCCGTTCCAGCCATTATTATGAGCCGTCCTCCCCTCAGCAGCCTCCACTGGTGTGTATGTGTGTCTGTGAACAATACAGAACAATACAATACAATGCTCCTTGTCTTAGGGGAAGGCTGTTTTCCTTGTAATCACATCTGGAGTGTACAACAGGCCTTTATTTTGTATTCTTTATCTTGTACCACAAACTAAATCCTACGTACCTCTGAACAGCATATGGCTGTCTGGTGATCCTAGAACGAGTGACTCAGCACAAATACTTCCTACTACTGAAAATCTCAACAACGAAGACATTGTCTTTTTATATTTGTTGCTAACCAGCATCAATAAAGTTATTGTCCACAGAAGGTGTGCTAGTTTCTCAACCCTCTCCTTGGGGATCCACAGCCATTCCAAATATTCAACTATTTTATCAAGCCTTGGACCTGTTGAAAGAAAAACTAGTTCAGGGCTACAACAAAAATTGTGAAATATTTTGGGGGTCCCAAATATTTTTTTTGGGGGGGGGTTTATGTCCCCATAAAGACATCGTTTGTTGTGACTGTCTGTTTCTGTGGTCCTTTGTTGTTTCAGGACAGCACGGGGATGAAGCTATGGAAGAAGAGGTGGTTCGTGCTGTCAGATATGTGCCTCTACTACTACAGAGGTTAGTGATGTCCATGTACCTTTATCTAAACACCAAACAGAGATGACAGGCAATATATCAAATTAATTTGATTAATATGAATGTATATTTTTGTGCGGTATTCCAAATGCCTGTATTGCAAGTATATCAACGTTTATTTTAAATTTTTATGAGCGTTTATGTCCGCTTCATTTTGGTCTCATTTCCTTCGCTCCCGTTTACACCAGAGATCTGTATATAATGACGAGATGCTCATGTCTCCGTCCTAACAACGGGGGTCGTTGTCCCAAAGGAGGGAAGGCAGGCGACAAGCTTAGGTCCAAAAAATAAGCCCATAGAAACACATTGGGCTTATTTTGGACAGATTTTGGCGAGAGTGAAACCTCTCGCTTCGTGTCTTCCTCTCTGTTTCCACAGACACACCAAGCCCCTCCCCCTGCCACTCACGCCAACAAAGTTGAGAGATCACTTCTCCCTTTCTGACTGGCGGTTTTTGACTCGCTATTTGCATTTGAGGTTTGGTCCAATAGAATCGGTCATATGGACACCCGAAACACATTGAGACATTATTTTACTGTAATAGAGGAGAAGTTCACCTTTCTAATGATACCCTTTTTATGTCTAAACTCCTCAAATTGCGCTCAGAGCAGACACTAGTAAAACAGGAGTATCAATGAACATTTATTCTGGAATATTAATGCTCAGTTTGTCATGCGCAGCATTGTGGCACCACGTACCACTAACAGCATTTTAGCCACAGACTGTTATACTCGCTGTCTAGTCTGTGTTTTATAAATGTGCAATAAGCATAAAACACAATTATATAAGGAATTGGCAACTCGTTCTCATTCTGAGAAATAAGTACGGCCACTTGATTTCAACATCTGAACAAAGTAGACAGGCTAGCATGCTGTTCAAACAGTTGGAGACGGACAGAAGGGTGTGTTCATAACAATTCAACTGTTTTGAATTATAGATCCAAGTTGGCTAAACTTGAAGTATAAATATTAGCTGGCTACTCACTAGCACGTGGGCTTGTGCTTGAGAAATGGTTTATGTGACCTGTTTATTTTCTATAATTCCTCTACAAGAAGTTAATCATTATTAGTTAATGTGCATTATGCATGGTTCTGGTTAAATTTGTGTTTGTATTTTCATAGACAGACTTGAAAGCCAGATCAGTGATTATTGCAAAAAAAAGCAGGTTAAACTATTTTGATAAAATAATACAATTATGAGTGGGTCTTATGGCTGTGGAAGGCTTATATTTAGCCTAGGTATAATCTCACACACCCTGAATTCATTATAATATATGCAGTGTATTTTACCTTTAAGTGTACAACAAAGCTTATTTAGAGAAAACTAAAAAAAATATTCAAATATGTAAATTGTGAATCTCCCATACATTTGAAAAAATAGAGATAGGATTTTTAGGCCATATCGCCCAGTCTGTACAACCTTGATTCCCTGAAGGCGGGTTTTTCCCATGTTGCATTGGAGTGAACCGACTGAAAGGGAATCTGTGATTTGTGATACAGAAGTGACATTTTGTTCATGGTGTCTTGAATCAATTAACAACAAGGCCTATGGTCACCTGTGGTGTGACTTTCATTGCTTCCTGGTGTTGTGATGCTGCCGTTTAGCCATGTCTCCGTGTTTATAGCAGAGCTTTGTAACGCATGCATGCACACACAGACACACACTCGACAATGGCAGAAGTCAGTCAAGCGCTTCGATGGGGGGGGGGCACAGAGTTCATGACCTCTATGCCAGTCCTTCGCTCTGCCGACCGGGTAAACTCCCCCCTCCCCCCACCCCCCCATGTCTGTCTGGCCACAGCATTTTGCACTGCTCGCCTCCCAGGGTTTTGTCTGTCTGTCAGGGACTGAAAGGGAAAGCGGAGGGAGTGTGACAGGACAGGGGAAGCAGACAGACATCAGAAATAACACAGACTTGTCGTCATAGTGCTCAGCAGAAATGATGTATGTCCACACAAAGAGAGCAGCTATCTGTCTGGATGGGCTCCAGGCCACAGTTACGGCTAGTCTCTAGAGCCAACAGCAGACCAATGCTTGATTCACACTACAGTGCCGTCCCCAATCGTATGGTACTGGCTCTGATATCTTCTTTCTACATTGTCCTTTTGCAGCACAGCTCCAGTAACTATGGTGGATGCGTAACCAGGCCAGCCCAGTACAGCTTGGTTTGGCTCGGCTCGAATTAGTAGTGTGAAAAGGACCTTCTGTACTGTAGCTACTTAACCTGGATCATTGATTTACAGCCAGTGTGGCCTTTTTGGGAGGAGAGAGACTCTCAAACTCTCTCTGAACAGCTGTGTCAATATTTAATGGATCTGACCATTTGTAGAGAGCGAGAGAGAGAGAGAGATTCAGTCAATAGCAGATCAAATGGAGAGCCCAGTTCATAGCTTGCCAGTAGCACACGGAGTGTTCCTGTTCCCTATTGGCTGGACACTATGAGAGAAGGAGGAAGCCCCATTTGAATCATTCTGTTTATGAACAGAAAACCCCCAATCTGGACTGAGAAACTGACACAGATAGAGGGAAAGAGATGATCTTTCCTGCACGCTTCCTTGCCATGGAGTCGTGTAGGACCTCGATGGAGGGCAGGTGGCAGCCGATGACCCAGTCTGCAGACAGGTCAATGCGTCGCAGGCTGCACTTGGAGCGGGCAGACGCAGACTGAAACCAGACGGTGATGTAGGAGGTAAAGATGGACTCAACGAATGATGCGTAAAAAACGGATCAGGATTGACTGATAGATTTTGAGTTTTTTTTCAGCTGCTGCAAGTAGCACCTCAGCTGGTGTGGCTTGTTGACTGCTGTGATGTTGTCCTCCCACTTGAAGTTGTGGGAGACGATGGTCTGCCGGAATTTGGATGATTCAGCCGTGCTAACAGCTGAGCCATCAATCTGAAGTCAACCACCATCTCCACAGTTTTGTATGTGTTGAGTTCCAGGTTATTTTGACTGCGCCAGGCCACCGGTCGGTCGACCTCTCCATGGTACACGGACTCATCACCATCGGTGATGACACTGACCAGAGTGGTGTCATCTGCAAACTTGAGTAGATTGTCAGATGTGTTGTTGAAGGTGCAGTCATTGGTGTAGAGCAGGATCCCCCAAAGTTTTCTGAGCAACAAAAAAAACAAAACAAGTTATTTTATTGAATTGTTTTAAATTGTTGGACATAAAATAGTGTAAAAACACCAGGAAATCAGCTCCAAGTGATTTTAATTTGGGAAATCCTTTCCAAAGTATTCCCATGCATAATAGAGAGATATACACTGAGTGTACAAAACATTAGGAACACCTGCTCTTTCCATGACATAGACTGACCAGGTGAATCCAGGTGAAAGCTATGATCCCTTATTGATGTCACTTGTTAAATCCACTTCAATCAGTGTAGATGAAGCAGAGACAGGTTAATGAAGGATTGTTAAGCCTTGAGGCAATTGAGACATGGATTGTGTAAGTGTGCCATTCAGAGGGTGAATGGGCAAGACAAAAGATTTAAGTGCCTTTGAACGGGGCATGGTAGTAGGTGCCAGGCCAACTGGTTTGTGTCAAGAACTGCAATGCTGCTGGGTTTTTCACGCTCAACAGTTTCCTGTGTGGATCAAGAATGGTCCATCACCCAAAGGATATCCAGCCAACTGTGGGAAGCATTGGCATCAACATGGGTCCATGCCCTGACAAATTGAAGCTGTTCTGATGGCAAAAAGGGTGGTGGGGGGGGTGCACAACTAAATATTAGGAAGGTGTTCCTAATGTATGGTATACTCAGTGTACGTGATCGTATACAATGTAAGCAAGGTTCAAAATTATTATGTTTTAGTCAAATATATCTCTTTGGGCTTCTTGGGGTAAATTTGCAGTCTACAAATTATTTGTAATTATGTTCTGGCCACCGGACCATCTGCTCAAGAAAAAATCGTCACGCGACTGAATCTAGTTGATGATCCCTGGTGTAGAGTGAGTAGAGGTGAGAGCACGAATCCTTGCGTTGCTCCAGTGCTGCAGGATAAAGAGTCCGAAATAAGTTTTCCCAGCTTCACGTGTTGCACGCTGTTGGTCAGGAAGTCAGTGATCCACTGACAGATGGAGCTGGACACGTTCAGCTGGGAGAGTTTGTGTGTTGTAGCAGTTCTGGGATGACGGTATTAAATGCGGAGCTAAAGTACACAAACAATATCCTTGCATGTGTCTTTGTGTTATCGAGGTGTTTGAGGATGTAGTGTAGATAACGTTACATCAAACACAATGAAGCCTTTGAACAGCAGCAGGTCATATCCTGACATACAGTATGGCATGCGTCCCAAATGGCTCCTTATTCCATACATAGTGCACTACGGGCCCTTGTCAAATGTGTGACTGCATGTGTTAGTGAATAAATCAGAGGAGAGCCCGGAGGGGGAGGAAGGTTGGAGAGGAGGCGGAGGGATGGAGAGAGAGAAAGACTATGACTATGGCTTTGACTATGTACAGACTCAGTGAGCATAGCCTTGCTATTGAGAAAGGCCGCCGTAGGCAGACCTGGCTCTCAAGAGAAGACAGGCTATGTGCACACTGCCCACAAAATGAGGTGGAAACTGAGCTGCACTTCCTAACCTCCTGCCAAATGTATGGCCATATTAGAGACACATATTTCCCTCAGATTACAGCGATCCACAAAGAATTCGAAAACAAACCCAATTTTGATAAACTCCCTTATCTACTGGGTGAAAAACCACAGTGTGCCATCACAGCTGCAATATTTGTAACCTGTTGCCACAAGAAAAGGGCAACCAGTGAAGAACAAATACAACCCATATTTATGTTTATTTATTTTCCCATTTGTACTTTAACTATTTGCACATTGTTACAACACTGTATATATACATAATATGACATTTGAAATGTCTTTATTCTTTTGAAACTTCTGAGTGTAATGTTTACTGTTAATATTTATTGTTTATTTCACTTTTGTTTACTATCTACTTCACTTGCTTTGGCAATGTTAACACACGTTTCCCATGCCAATAAAGCCCTTAAATTGAAATTGAAATTGAATTGAATTGAAAGAGGCTGAGAGGGAGAGAATGGTAGAACAGGCTGGAGGAAACAAATCCATCCTGGAGCCTCTCAGTGGGAGCTGAAGGACAGCCAGCCTTATTCCTACTTCCTTTTCTGTATGGTATGGTACCAACTAGAGGTCACACAGAGTTCAGCTACCTCACCTTCTCCACGTCTCAGCCTCGCTCTACATACAAACTACTCAAAAGGAAGTCTCAACCCTATCTCAACTTTCTCTCACTCTCCCTCCCTCTTTCTTTCTTTCTTTCTTTCTTTCTTTCTTTCTTTCTTTCTTTCTTTCTTTCTTTCTTTCTTTCTTTCTTTCTTTCTTTCTTTCTTTCTTTCTTTCTTTCTTTCTTTCTTTCTCTCTTTCTTTCTCTCTTTCTTTCTGTCTCTTTCTCGCTCTCTAAACTCTCTCCATAGCACACCCTGTAACACTTTAAAAACTAGCCATGGTTGTGTTGCAATGCGGAGCCCCTGACCGTGTTGTTCTTTTGCATAACTGTCTTAGTTTGAATTGTGTTTGTTTATTTGTTTGTTCAATGATTCAGTGTGGAGACTTGAGCAACAGCCCCTGTAGGCTGGGTGGATGTGGTCGAGGGTGGTAGCATCTAGGCTTCCTGTAGCTTGTGCCTCACAGAAAACACACACAACACACACGTCCACTTCCACCCAGTATGGTCTCTCAGCTGGACTTAATAAGGCTTAGTGAGAGTTATCTCTCTGCTGGAGTTGAATCAATGGACAGATGCTAATCTCTTTCCTCCCTGTCACTGGGTCCTGTTGTTCTCTTCTCTTCTGACCAGGACTGTTGCTGACTTGTTTATATGGGGACAACCGCAGCATTCCTTTCTTTTTCCTGGTGTTTCTCTCAGCTATGTACATGTTGTGTCAGGATGTTTTGTTCTTGTACAGATTTGTTATTAGCCTGGTCCCACATCAGTTTTTTTTTTTTTTTTTTTTTTGGGGTGGGGGGGTGGGGGGGGGGGTTAGATCAGCTTTAATATTGCAGATAGATTGTAACTTCCATCAATGTAATTGTCAGCATCACTTCCAATCCCCCATGTTTTTTTTCTCTCACAAATATATACAGTTGAAGTCTGAAGTTTACATACACTTAGGTTGGAGTCATTAAAACTCGTTTTTTCAACCACTCCACAAATGTCTTGTTAACAAACTATAGTTTTGGCAAGACGGTTAGGACATCTACTTTGTGCAGTCAGGTTTATAGGCCTCCTTGCTCGCACACGTTTTTCAGTTCTGCCCACAAATGTTCTATAAGATTGAGGTCAGGGCTTTGTGATGGCCACTCCAATAGCTTGACATTGTTGTCCTTAAGCCATTTTGCCACAACTTTGGAAGCATGCTTGGTGTCATTGTCCATTTGGAAGACCCATTTGCGACCAAGCTTTAACTTCCTGACTGATGTCTTGAGATGTTGCTTCAATATATCCACATAATTTTCCTTCCTCATGATGCCATCTATTTTATGAAGTGCACCAGTCCCTCCTGCAGAAAAGCACCCCCACAGCATGATGCTGCCACCCCCGTGCTTCACGGTTGGGATGGTGTTCTTCGGCTTGCAAACCGTAGTCTGGCTTTTTTATGGCGGTTTTGGAGCAGTGGCTTCTTCCTTGCTGAGCGGCCTTTCAGGGAATGTCGATATAGGACTTGTTTTACTGTGGATATAGATACTTTTGCACCTGTTTCCTCCAGCATCTTCACAAGGTCCTTTGCTGTTGTTCAGATGTAGCTCAATTGGTCCTCTGTAGCTCAATTGGTAGAGCATGGCGCTTGTAACGCCAGGGTAGTGGGTTCAATCCCCGGGACCACCCATACGTAGAAATGTATGCACACATGACTGTAAGTCACTTTGGATAAAAGCATCTGCTAAATGACATATTAATGAACGTGGTACCTTCAGGCATTTGGAAATTGCTCCCAAGGATGAACCAGACTTGTTGAGGTCCACCATTTTTTTTCTGAGTTCTTGGCTGATTTCTTTTGATTTTCCCATGATGTCAAGCAAAGAGGCACTGAGTTTGAAGGAGGCCTTGAAATAGATCCACAGGTACACCTCCAATGGACTCAAATTATGTAAATTAGCCTGTCAGAAGCTTCTAAAGGCATGACATCATTTTCTGGAATTTTCCAAGCTGTTTAAAGGCACAGTCAACTTTGTGTATGTAAACTTTTGACCCACTGGAATTGTGATACAGTGAAATAATCTGTCTGTAAACAATTGTTGGAAAAATTACTTGTGTCATGCACAAAGTAGATGTCCTAACCGACTTGCCAAAACTATAGTTTGTTAACAAGACATTTGTGGAGTGGTTGAAAAACGAGTTTTAATGACTCCAACCTAAGTGTATGTAAACTTCCGACTTCAACTGTATATACATATAAATACATATACATACATATATATACATATGCTTTAAAAATAGATATTTCCATTTACTTTCCAACCCCACCACCCCTTCCCTAATTGGAGTAAACTAGTGAACAACAATGCTTAGGCCTCTACTTCCAGCTTATACATACTATATACATTTTATGGACACAGTCAATTTTACAACAATTCTATGTTGTTTGTTTTTACTCCCGAACTTCCTCTACCCTGAACCTCTCAGATCATTTTCATGATGTCCATCCGGTTTGCTTCTATATGCCAAATCTCTCCAACTGTGCTCCTTCACAAAAGCTCTCAACCTATAACCTATATTCTTATTATGGACACAGCATGCCCTACATTAGTTATCTTGCTGTTTTTAGTTGTTGTTAGTTGTTATTAGTCCCATCCTTCAGCTCCATTCAACACCTCCCATCTATGTCTTAACACCATCCATATTGGATTTCTATTTTCCATATATTTCTCAACTGTAATGTGATGTTTCACAAAAGTTCTGAACCCTTCTATTGTCATTGTTTCTACAGATTGTAAATTGAAAATAAACATTTTTGCTAAAAGTATTATTATATTATTGATCGATTGACTATGACTTTTCAGATCACCCAGTAGTGCTATCCGCAGGGTTAGCTCCAGGTAAATATTGCAATCCTTCAGCCATTCCTGGACCTGTGACCAAAAACAAGCCACAAATAGACAGTATCAAAACAAATGATCTAGTGAATCGGTCTCTTCGCAGCAAAATCTGCAGAGCTGGGAAGATTGTATCCCCCATATAAATAATATTCTATTGGTAGCAAGAATTTTGTATAATAATTTAAATTGAACAATTCTAAGTTTTGAATCCGGCGTCGTTTTGTGTATCAGTTCATAAACACTATGCCATGGAATCGGCACGTCAAAAATCTCTTCCCAACTATTTTGCAATCTATATGGGACGGCTGTCAATCCTTTGGTCCCACATCTGTCTGTGTTGTAAAGCTAACCGTTCATTGGGACACAAGACCGCACAAACAGATGTGGGACCAGGCTAGAGTTCCATAGATTCTGGGATGGGGGATTGAACATGGGGTTGAACTTGTCACATGAAGTCCTGTAATACGTCACATAAGCCCTCTAATACTCATTTTGCTATGAACAGTCTTAAAAGACATTTCAAACATGTAGGACCTTGGTAGTTTGAACTATCCTTATGACCTAATCCTCCTGTTCAGGAAGAGGTTAACCTTACCTTAATCACCTAATCTTCCTGTTCAGGAAGAGGGATCTGTTTCACAGCAACAGTAGCTGCTATATATAAAAAAAAAAACTTCTGAAGAAGGTTAAACGATGTTCTGCATAGGAAATGCAACTCATGTTTGTTTCCGGTTTTTATTTTCTTCAGATGAGAAAGAGGAGGGTATCCTCGGCAGCATCCTCCTGCCTAGCTTTCATATATCTATGCTGTCTGTCGACGACCACATCAACAGGAAATATGCCTTCAAGGTCAGTACTCACTGCATGTTTTCATCCTTTTGTCAAACTGTTGATGCTTTTTATTTTGATGTCTGAGATTCCAGAGCTAAGAGGAAAGAAGTGAGAGATGCATTAGAAGGTGGAAAGTTGGTTCGATTTAACTTTTAAAAAACAAGAAAAGAGGGAGGAAAAAAAAATAGGGGGGGGGGGGGAGAGAGAACGAGCAAGAGTCAGTCAAGGACAAATAAAGCTGTTGTGTCTGGCTTGTGCTGCTACTGCTTTAAAGACCCAATGCAGCCATTTTTATCTCAATGTCAAGTCATTTCTGGGCAACAATTTAGTACCTTACTGTGATTGTTTTAAATTAAAATGGTCAAAAAGAAACATAAATAGCTACTTAGCAAAGAGTAATTTCTCAAGGAAGAATTTAGCTTGGAGTCTGGGAGTGGTCTGAGTGAGGGGCCTAATTGGACGAGCCTAATGGGAGGGATATGTAACCTGAAAACTAGCTGTTATTTGCAGAGAGGTTTGAAACTCTTTTTTTTATTGGTCTATTAATTTATACCGCCTGGTGATATCGCCAGGCAGGCCAAAACTCCATCCAACCAAAACAGGCTGCAATTTCAGGCGGTCTTTTCAAACATCTCTTACACTAAAACGGCATTATCATCATTTTCACAATTTCACAGTATTTTTCCAACCTCATAGTGTGGAAATATATACTGAGTGTACAGAACATTAAGAACACCTTCCTGATATTGAGTTGCACGCCCCCCTTTTGCCCTTAGAACAGTCTTAATTAATCGGGCCATGGACTCTACAAGGTGTCGAAAGCGTTCCACAGGGATGCTGGCCCATGTTGACTCCAATGCTTCCCCCAGACGTGTCAAGTTGTCTGGATGTCCTTTGGGTGAAACTGTTGAGAGTGAAAAACCCAGCAGCGTTGCAGTTCTTCACTCAAACCGGTGCGCCTGGCACCTACTACCATACCCCGTTCAAAGGCACTTAAATATTTTGTCTTGCCCATTCACCCTCTGAATGGCACTCATACCCAATCCATGTCTCAATTGTCTCAAGGCTTAAACATCTTTATTTAACCTGTCTCCTCCCCTTCATCTACACTAATTGAAGTGGATTTAACAAGGGACATCAATAAGGGATCATAACTTTCACCTGGATTCACCTGGTCCGTCTATGTCATGGAAAGAGGTGTTCTTTATGTTTTGTACACTTAGTGTATATAAAACAGAGGAAAATATTGTTTTTGTCTGCACTCGGCCTTTAAGCATTGTTAGTAAGCTAAGAGTTTAGTCAGGGTTAGGGTTGCAAAGGGAGGGTATACAGTGCATTCGGAAAGTATTTAGACCTCTTGACTTTTTCATCATTTTGTTACGTTACAGCCTTAAGTCTGAAATTGATTAAATAGTTTTTTTTTCCCCCTCATCAATCTACACACAATACCCCATAATGACTAAGCAAAAACAGGTTTTTAGAAATTTTTGCAAATGTATTACAAATTAAAAACATATATAAGTATTCAGACCCTTTACTCAGTACTTTGTTGAAGCACCTTTGGCAGCTCTATGTACTTTGCTCTGTTCATCTTTCTCTCGATCCTGACTAGTCTCCCAGTCCCTGCCGCTGAAAAACATCCCCACAGTAGGATGCTGCCACCACCATGCTTCACCGTAGGGATGGTGCCAGGTTTCCTCCAGACATGACGCTTGGCATTCAGGCCAAAGAGTTCAATATTGGTTTCATCATACCAGAGAATCCTGTTTCTCATGGTCTGAGAGTCCTTTAGGTGCTTTTTGGCAAACTCCAAGCCGACTGTCATGTGCTTTTTTACTGAGGAGTGGCTTCCGTCTGGTCACTCTACCATAAAGGCCTGATTGGTGGAGTGCTGCAGAGCTGGTTGTCCTTCTGGAAGGTTATCCCATCTCCACAGAGGAACTCTAGAGCTCTGTCAGAGTGGCTATCGGGTTCTTGGTCACCTCCCTGACTAAGGCCCTTCTCCACCGATTGCTCAGTTTGGCCGGGCGGCCAGCTCTAGGAAGAGTCTTGGTGGTTCCAAACTTCTTCCTTTTAGAATGATGGAGGCCACTGTGTTCTTGGGGGCCTTCAATGCTGCAGAAACGTTTTGGTACCCTTCCCCAGATATGTGCCTCGACACAATCCTGTCTCGGAGCTCTACGGACAATTCCTTCGACCTCATGGCTTGGTTTTTGCTCTGACATGCACTGTCAACTGTGGGACCTTATATAGACAGGTGTGTCCCTTTCCAAATCATTGTCCAATCAATTGAATTTACCACAGGTGGACTCCAATCAAGTTGTAGAAACATCTCAAGGACGATCAATGGAATCAGGATGCACCTGAGCTCAATTTCAAGTCTAATTTTTTTTTTTTTTACATTTGCAAACATTTCTAAAAACCTGTTTTCGCTTTGTCATTATGGGGTATTGTGTGTAGATTGATGAGGACTTTTATTTATTTAATCTATTTTAGAATAAGGCTGTAACGTAACAAAATGTGGAAAAAGTAAAGGGGTCTGAATACTTTCCAAATGCACTGTATTACTGGAAACTTTCAGAGTTTACCAGTGAACTGCCAGAATTTTGGTATCTTTAAGGATTTTATGTAATCTATCACAAGACATCTAGTGGCCCGTTTGGGTACTTCAGATTATCACAGGTGTCTGTAATTATCTCTGGCCTTATCGCATGTAAAATATATGAAATAGTTAAATAAGATGATTTTAAAATAAAAAATAGAATGACAAAAGCTGTAAAACATCATCCTAAATATAAACCATCAACTTAGTGAATACCATGTGGTGTTTAATATGAGGGGTTCAGCATGAATATCCTTTACAAGTTTATCTATTTTCTATTTATCAATGTCAGTATGTATTTGTTGTCAATGTTTTGGCATCAAACTGGTGGCAGTTGTGAAAAAAATCAATAGTTGGACGAGTTGCAGAGTTAATATAAAAATAATGCCATTGTTGATTAGATGCTTTTTTCATTAATCAGGCTATATTCTTTTGAACCATATGGTCTATCCACTAGAAACTCATGGACAATAAACAATTGAATACTATATATTAATAAAACATATTTTAAGTTATTCAAGTATAAATGACCAAAGTTCCAATAGATTGTTCTGTTAATTACCTAAATGACTTTAGTAAATTACCGGTAGCTTTGCAACCCTCGTCTGGGTCAAAGAGAGGAAAAATAAGGCTTGTTTTTGGCATGTACTGCTACTGCTTTAAGCATGGTTAGTAAGCAGCAGAAGCTACAGCATTATGTTTCACTCCAATAGCCTCAAGAGTCCCAGCGGCAACCAGTTGTATTTCATAGTCCCCGTGTAGCTCAGTTGGTAGAGCACGGCGCTTGCAACGCCAGGGTTGTGGGTTCGTTTCCCACCGGGGGACCAGTATGAAAAATGTATGCACTGTAAGTCGCTCTGGATAAGAGCGTCTGCTAAATGACTTAAAATGTAATTTTAATGGCGTCTCTCTCGGTGCTGTGGCTTTGCTCTCTGGTCTGGTTCCTTTACAAAGCCAGAGGGAGGGAGAGACGAGGGTTCGGCTCAGCCCTGCCAAGCAGCGCAGCCACACACAGACGCCCAGGAGTCTGCCCGAGCTTGGTCTCTCGAACCGACCACACAGACTGAGTTTCCATCTCCTCAGAGAAAGAAGGGGGAGAGAGAGAGATGAGGGAGAGGAGGAAGAAACAAGAGCTGTAGTTCTAAGGAATAATAATTAGAGCAACATTTCACATAATGCAAAAAGGAAATGTGATGACGCCAACTCGGCTGTATGGCAGTCATGTTAAAAGGTGCAAATTGGATTTTCACAGGTGAAAGTTTTTCACCTGTGAAAAGGCAAATTCCATCTTCAATTCACATGTGAGGTGAAAACATGTTATTCTCCTCACATGTTAAAGGGTAGGTAGCATAAACGTAATCACATGTAACATATCGATTTGCATTAGAATACGCATCAAAAGTCCCAATGCAAAGTTACACCTTACCTTTCAATTTTTTCGAGTTATTACATAAAACTGATCAGAATTTTTTTTTAAATGCCGAAAGTCAAGGAAGAGCCAAGGAGAGGCCTTCAGAGGGAGAGGCCGTTTCACCGGCCCGAGGGAGGGTCAGCTAATCCAATAGCGATATAGTGAAGTAAATCCACATTTAATTTACCCGGTTTATCTCCCGTCATTGCTGACACACGTGACGTACCGGTATGTCGGCAGGAAGTAGAGGTTGCAGGCTTCACATTCACCCTTAGCACAGCACCTGGTTTCAGTCAGTCTCGTTCCAAATCCTGCCTTCCAGTAGTTATGCTAAGCCATCGAAGTCCTTCGGGGTGAAATGAGCATCGCATAACAGTAGACGTGCGCACATTTCCCATACTCCAATCCGCTCGCTTCAAACCGGATAAACCGGTCCCACTTCGAAGCTAGCGTCTGGTTTTTGGGCCACAAATTAGTCGTAACCCCGTCCTTGTGGATATTACTGCACTAGCTACAAACAACGGAAAAGTACTACATCGCTCACTCGCTTGACAACCACTACCAAACGCACAGGGGAAGAGGAGATGCAGTTTTCCCGCATTAATTTATATGGTTTCTTCTTCTTGGATGTACGTAGTAGCTCACCAGCGCCAACACTTGGTTTGGAATGTAATTACATGCTAGCATGGCTAGAAGCTAACGCTAGCCAGCTGGAACTAGCTTGGTGACGTTGAGAAATAGTACATTGTGGGTAGTTCTGAAGCTATCCGGAAATACGTTAATAAATATGTAATTAAACATAATTAACCAGATCGTGACTACAACTAAGTTACTAAGTCTTTGTGACCAAGCTGTGTCGTTACATTGGTGAGTAAAAATGCTTCCTTCCCTTTAAACTTTCCATAATCCTGTCTCTTGTGGCGAACATGGCAATTTCATAAAGCCCCTTATTCCTCACTGACTGTTGTTACAAATGACTTTGTGGATAGCAAAGGAATGCCTGTCTTTTGTTTGTCAGGCTCTGGTAAACAGGATATTGGGAAAAGGATTACTCATTCAATATGTTCTTGTCTGTCTCGCTGTGTTTCTCTCTCTGCTGTCTTCTACGCACACACTAACAATGCCTTGGTTTGTCTATTGTGAGCGGATCTTGAGTGAGGAGAATCGGCTGCCTGTTTACCAGTCCAAGTGTTGCATGGTAAGTCCTGAGTCCTGATTCCATATTAGTGGTATGCAAATCTTATGGGTTTAGATAGCCTACATAGGTGATGGTTGTGTGGATATCCACAGCCCACTGATTCTCACACACTTCACCTGGTGTCAGCCAGGATTTTTCTCTCCCAAAATATACATCTGCTCAAGCAGGGAGGATATGAACTAGTCACTGATGCTGTCAAAACAAATGAACAGCGGTCCTTAAGAAGTACATGAAGATGTATGTCACAACCTTCATTTATAGTGAGGGTGCTAGGTTAAAGAACGTTTAAAAGGAGAGGGAATTGCCACCCCAGGCCAAACATAGACTGATCTGACTACAGTGTTGGCTTTAGAAACTCGATGAAGTCAGGGTTAAAGAGACCACATCCCAGTTGAGTCAACTAACCGGCTGCGTTCTCTCTCTCTCCCTCTTCCAGGTAACCCTCTCTTCTCTTCGACTCTGATCTGGCAGGCGACACATCCCAACATGCGGACGTACTACTTTTGCACAGATGCAGCCAAAGACATGGAGTCATGGATGAAGGTGATGACAGACGCTGCCCTGGTGCACTCCGAGCCTGTCAAGAGGTTTGTATTCAATCAATCAATTAATCAATCAATCAATCAATCAAACAGATGCTTTGTTTCCCATTCAGTCAAGATGTCTGTACTGAGTAGTATCAAAACAGAGACACTATTTCCCATTCATATGAGCTGCGATGCTCATATTGTCTTAAAAGGCAATTTAGCAACTGAAGTGGGAGGAATAGATTGATTAGATTTAATATGAGTGTTTGAACGGTGGGAACCTCCATGATAGAAATATGAAGGAGCTGTTCTGTTTAACGTTTACTTATCTTCTCTTTTTTGTTGTTTGACCTCTGTTAATGGCGCTCCTCATGTTGTTTAGGGAAGAGTCTCATCGACCTCAGCATATTCCAGTCCTCTAGAGGGCTACAGAAACACTGGCGCTACACTGTTACATAACCTGGCTGTTGTCAAATTCTTAATAGGGGGAGGAGAACTCTCTCTGTGTGTGTTTGTGTGTGTGTGTGTGTGTGTGTCCTGGATGCACGATGCAGGTGTAGCATGAAGGATGCACAAGCTGTACTGTGTGTGTGTGTGTACATATGCGTGCGTGTGTGTGCGTGTGTGTGTGTGTGTGTGTGTGTGTGTGTGTGTGTGTGTGTGTGTGTGTGTGTGTGTGTGTGTGTGTGTGTGTGTGATAGATGCGTCATGTGGGGGGATGATGGGGATTCAGAGTGAAATAAGTCACCTGGCAACCTGCCTTCACTACACGGGTGAGCAGCGTGTGTGTGTCTACATGACGAACAGAGAGGAGGCCTCTAAACAGTGAGTGTTTTTTAATTCATCTGGTTAGCTAAATGAACAGGTGACACTGGAACAACGCTGCTGCCAAAACACTCTCTAGTCTTTTACTTTTTTCATACAAGAGCAAGTCTCCCCTACCAAAATGAGACAAAACTGCATGAATAGAAGTTAAATACAAATACCCATCTCATTTCAATACAAATATTAATCTCATCTCATTTAAATACTAATACTAATCTAATTTCATGCTCACTGTACCATTTCCCTTCTTGTCTTTCTTACTTAAAACCTGATGGGTAGTTGGATACAGTCTTAGAACCCCCAGAAGAAAGCAACATAACATTCTGATGGGTAGTTGGATACAGTCTTAGAACCCCCAGAAGAAAGCAACATAACATTCTGATGGGTAGTTGGATACAGTCTTAGAACCCCCAGAAGAAAGCAACATAACATTCTGATGGGTAGTTGGATACAGTCTTAGAACCCCCAGAAGAAAGCAACATAACATTCTGATGGGTAGTTGGATACAGTCTTAGAACCCCCAGAAGAAAGCAACATAACATTCTGATGGGTAGTTGGATACAGTCTTAGAACCCCCAGAAGAAAGCAACATAACATTCTGATGGGTAGTTGGATACAGTCCTAGAACCCCCAGAAGAAAGCAACATAACATTCTGATGGGTAGTTGGATTCAGTATTAGAACCCCACAGAAGAAAGCAACATAACATTCTGATTGGTAGTTGGATACAGTCTTAGAACCCCCCAGAAGAAAGAAACATAACATTCTGATGGGTAGTTGGATACAGTCTTAGAACCCTCCAGAAGAAAG